>NC_138770.1:402547687-402624089 GCF_965119305.1 Pelophylax lessonae | reverse complement strand
CTGCGCAATTGTCAGTAAAAGTAAGGCAGTGCCATACTGCAACAAAAAAAAAAAATAAAGAAAGTATGGCCTGTCATGATGAGGTGGGGGGGGGGAGGGGGAATCTTCTGTAGCTTAAGTAGTTAATTGAACAAGCTGAACTTAGCCGATGGCTACCAACCATGCACAGCTGCAGCAGATTCTGCATTCTCCAGTTTTAGTGAATCAAACCCACCAGGTCTGGTGACCTGCATTTTTCTACACTGGATAAAACATAAGTCACTGCGAATGCACATCGAAAATAAATTGTGCCTTGTTCACATGGCAACACCAGCGCACGTAAATGCAATACAATACCTCTAAACATGCATTTTCCTGCACATTATTATTATTATACAGGTTTTTTATAGCCTCAACATGCGCAGCTCTTTACAATATAAGAAGATACAATACAATTTGATACATTTATCCATTTCTTTGTGCAGTATGGCGTGAAAGGAGCCTGAGGGTGCAGAGGCTGAGGGCCCTGTGGGCCTGGTCGCCAAAGGCAGCCATACTAGGGCATTTGTGTATGCCCCTGACATAATGGACTTCATTCACAAAGCTTTACACCAGGATAGTAATCTTTATTTCAAGCTATGTGACCAATTTTCAAACTTCATTGGGCTCAACTGAATAAAATGGCATTTATTTTTTTAAATCCGATCCTTATCCTGGTGTGTTAAGCCATGTGAATGGAGGCTTAGCTCAGGTGACAATACAATGCTTCCTGTGCATGGCCATTAGGAAATATGAGACAAGCAGGAGATGGGATTTACTGTATGGCCTCATTTTACTACAGAAAGGGAGAGTACATGTAAACTGGAGGGAACAAACTGTATTCCAAATACAAGTCTTTATTTTAGAACCAAGAAGTGTGCTTTTGTTCTCCTCTCTGAGGTAACAAGCAGCACACCAGTGAGACTACTCAGAAAACGTGTTTACTACGACTTTATGGAAGGGCAGTGTCACAGCCAGCCGTTTCATCTCATTAAAAAAACACGCCAGCATTAGCCGCCTTTCCCACAAGGGCTTCTATTTTAGCAATCAATAGCGCCCACATGGCGTTACTGAAAAGCATATCGTTTCCCTCCATTCTCCTACTACGCCTCCACACAAGCTACACTCGGCCCCTATGGAAGCGCCGCTAAGCCGCGTGGACGGCAGAGGGCGCTGTCCCTCCACCAGCCAGCACAATGCTCCGGGGAGCTTCGCTCGGCTGCCAGTGCATTAGCTCCCAGATCACGCCTTCTTTGTAGCAGCAGCAGAGCAGCTCCAGCGAGGAGCCAACACAGACAAAGCCTGTGTGCTTTCTTTCCCTCTCCTACTACAGGAGATAGATAGAGAGGGGGCTTTACTCTACACAATGGCGGAGAAAGACCCCTCCCATACATTGCCATACACCATTCTTTATTACCTTCCCATCACAGCCGGGGCACATCATACATGGAGACACATGTTGCTGCTCCGCAAGAGCAATACAAGCCCCCCCAAAATCTGAGATCGGACAGTAAACCCCATTAACAGAAAAAAGCATCCCAAATAAACTGAGATCAGAACAATCCCAGTAAAGGGGGCGATCGTTCACAATACCCATCCAAGATAAGAACAATTTGTTGGAACAATTACCCCCCACCCCAAGTAATAGGGACAGTCACCCCTGTAACCTCTGAGATCGGACAATTACCCCCCCCCCCAACCCATAAAAAGGGACAATCACCCCCAATACCCTGAGATCGAGGCAATTACCCCCCCCCCCCAAGTAAGGGGGTAATCGTTCCCAATATCCACCCAATATCCATCTAAGATCAGAACAATTAACCCCCGTAGCCTCTGAGATCGGACAAGCCCCCCCCCCCCCAATACCCTGAGATCAAGGCAATTACCCCCCCCCCCCAGTAAAAAAAGGGGGCAATCGTTCAATATCCAAGATTAGAACAATTAACCCCCAGTGAAACGGACAGTAACCCCCAGTAGCCTCTGAGATCGGACAATAACCCCCCCCCCCCTATAAAAAAAAAGGGACAATCACCCCCAATACCCTGAGATCGAGGCAATTACCCCCCAGTAAAAAAAAAAGGGGGGCAATCGTTCCCAATATCCATCCAAGATCAGATTAACACCCCCTAAAAAGGGACAGTCTTCCCAATACCCTCTGAGATCGGACAATAACCCCCCCCCCCCCTTATAAAAGAGGGACAAACACTCCCAATACCCTGAGATCGAGGCAATTACCCCCCAGTAAAAAAAGGGGGCAATCGTTCCCAATATCCATCTAAGATCAGATTAACCCCCCCCCCCCCCCGTAAAAAAGGGACAGTCTTCCCCATACCCTCTGGGAACGGACAACCCCCTCCCAAAAACCCTGAGATCAGGACAATGACACCCACCAGTAAGGGGAGCGATCGATCCCAATACCCACTATGAGATCGGACAATAGCCTAACAAAAAGGGACAATAACCACCCCCCCGAGATCTGGGCAATTACCTCCAGTAAGGGGGCGATCGATCCCAATATACCCACTATGAGATCGGACAATAGCCTCCTAACAAAAAGGGACAATACTGAGATCTGGGCAATTACCTCCAGTAAGGGGGCGATCGATCCCAATATACCCACTATGAGATCGGACAATAGCCTCCTAACAAAAAGGGACAATACTGAGATCTGGGCAATTACCTCCAGTAAGGGGGGCGATCGCTCCCAATACCAGTCTGAGATCAGAACAACCCCCCCCCCCCCCCCAAATACCCAATGTGAGATAGGACAATGGACCCCCCCATACCCGATCTGAAACCAAGACACTCCGATCAGCCAACCCCTTTAGAGATCAGAGCAGTCGCTCCTAAGAGAGTCTGGTTGCCCCCAACAGATCAGGGATCGATCGCCCTTAACAGATCGGGACAATCGATCCCCCCCACTACCAATAAAAGCCTGGTGGGGGCAGCCAAAACCACCATCCCTGAGCGCTCCAACCCCTATGTGAGATCGGAACAATCACCCCCAACAGAGAGTCAGCAGCGATCCGAATGAGATGATGGATTTACCTGGCCGTTGGTCTTGGAGGGAGAGGCAGCTCCAGCTTCTCCAGGCTTGTCTGCGGTGGCGGCTTCTCCTTTGGCTCCGGTCTTAGAGAACTGGGCTCCCATGGCTGGTCTGTATATCCAACAAAAGGCAAAACACGGGGTCACCACCAAAAGAGAAGAACAAGGAAGCCCCTAAAACACCCGGACAGGACTAGCAGAGAGAAGAGGAGGAGAAGGAGACAAAGAGATGATGATGATGGTGGTTGTAGTAGTAGTAGCGCCTGGCCAACAATAGAGAGCAGAGCCGGAGGATCTTCTTTGCAACAGGAGGAGGAGGGGAGGGAGAAGACAAAGTGAAGAGAGGAGATGAAGGAGGATATTCACCAGTATGAGCTGGAGGCACCAACAAAACACAACGATCACTCGGGATCCTTAATAAAGAAAAAAAGTAAATCTCAGCAGACGATCAGGCACATCGATTAAAAAAAAAAAAAAAGCCAAGGAAATATCCGAAAGGTTAGTAGCCGCGCTGGATCCAACAGGAAAATGGAGAAATCTCCCCGCTCACTAATAAGATGCGGAGTCCAACGCCCAAGTGCACAGATGAATGGGCTTCCCAAGCCATGACGGCAGCCCAGGCCCGCCGCAACCAATCACAGCGCGCCTAGACAAAGGAGGGGGCGCGGCTTGGAATTTGGGCAGAACAATGCAGCCCCAGCATTGCAAAAAAAAAAAAAAAAAAATCTAATCACTAATACAAATAGCATATTTACCAAAAAAAATGCAGCCAACGCCAAGATCGGAAAGAGAGAGCAATTAAACAGGAATGACTGTCTATATGTGTGTGTGCCCCCCCCAATAACCAAAACCATACTCACTGCTGCTTTTGTTTTTTTGTGTTGTGTTTGCTTATTAGTACACAATGAGCTGGGATCCGATCAATTTATACAGGGCTTGTCTACCATCAACTCCTCGATCGCTTTCAGCTGCTTCATCAACAGATTGCCTGCCCCCTTTTTTTTTTTTTTAATTGATGAAGCTGATTGCAGATTTCATAAAAAAAAAAAAAAAAAAAAAAGAGGTGGGGGGGGTGAGATTTCTGTTCAGATCAGGAGGATGTCTGCTGTCCAGATGTGAGAAGAGTACATTTCCTCTGCATCTTTCTATTTCTCTTCCCAGTCTAATGAAATGCTGCTGTCCAATTATTTCTCATTTCTTACCACCCAATGGAGGCTGCTTTTTTTTTTTTTTACAATCCCTGGCAAGTGTGTGAAAGTGATGGAAGCGCTGTCACCTTTCTTGGCAAGCATAGGCTCAAGAGCTAGCACACCAAGATGAGGATCTTTAATAAAAAAAAAAAGTGACATTTGTTTTTTCAGCTGGATCCAATGAGGTTTAAAAATGACAGTCACGTGGCTGGAAAATAAAAAAAAAAAAATCTTTATTGGTGGGGGAAAGCTGTCAAGTCTGCTGCGGCGGCGGAGGGGTTAATGTGGCAGCTGGGGAAGGTTTTTGGGAAGAGGCTGAAATGAATCAGGGAGGGGGGGAGCTTTTGTTGTTAGGTGATGTGGATCACATTCTACTCTCCTGAGAGGGGCTTGCTTGCTGAGCTACACCCCCCCCCCCCTAAAATGACCAGCTCATTTATTACACACCAGCCTGCTGGAAGCCTGGCTAGTCTATAAAAGACTTTGCAGCCATCATGGATTTTCAGCATATGTATAAAGACGCTGGCTGATTCCTGAGCAAGGGGGCTCCGAGGCAAGGTAGCCATCTTGCCCCCCCTCCCCATTTCTTTGACGTTGATGAGGACAGCAATAGGCACAGAGAACCCCCCCCCCCCCATTTGCTTTGTACTGGCATAGCCTGCTTGGTCAAATACCAGCTGCCCCCAACTGACAGGCAGGTACAAATCTTTACTCACAGACGGATCACATTTTGGCTGATTCCTGCTGAAATGGCCAAGATTTTAGCAAATAGGTGACCCTGCTTAACCAAATTCAATAAAAAAGTTATCGGACGAACAGTGACTGCATCTTATCAGATGTGGTCACTGTCCAGCAGCCACAGCGAAGATTCCGCCATCCACGCTGTTTAGCATGAACTTTGTGCCTCTTGCAGGCTGAACAGCCAAAATTCACGCTATGCCCAGCTTTACACTACCTCCTTGTAGCTTGGCCCCTTGGACATCCATCGGGCCCTAGGCTCCTGCCTAGGTTGCCTTATGGCTAATTCAGCTTTACTTTAGCTGTCAAAATAGATGTAAACGCTAACTCAATGGCATTTCACTTGCTAAAGCACTATTGTATCATAAACTAGGGTTGAACCAATACCGGTTATTTACAACTACCGATACTTGCACACAAGTGCTCACCGATACCCTTGTGGTGCAATTTGAGCCCACACAAAATGAATTGGCTCAAATCACACTGCAAAAAGATTTGCATGCCATTTGAACAGGGATGCGGTGCGATTCCTGTCCGAATACCCAGTGGTGTGATTTGAACCTATACAAAATAAACATGCTCAAATCGCACTGCAAAGAATCACATGCCATTTGAACAGGGATGCGGTGCGATTCCTGTCCGAATAACCTGTGGTGTGATTTGAACCCATACAAAATAAACATGCTCAAATCGCACTGCAAAGAATCGCTTGCGGTGCGATTCCTGTCCAAATCACATATGGTTTCCTCGCACAGATCCTGTGTGAACCAAGGCTGAAGTCAAGCCTGGGTGCACACAGGAGTGGTTTAGGAAACCGCATGTGATTTGGACAGGAATGGCACCGGAAGCGATTCTTTGCAGTGCGATTTGAGCACATTTATTTTGTATGGGTTCAAATCGCACCACAAGGTATCGGTGGTAGGTATCCCAGCATTTGCACGAGTACAAGTGCAAATGTTAAGAATCGACACCGATACTGGTATTGGCGCAACCCTATCATAAAGGATGTCTTTTTTTTATTTAAAATACTGTTTCACCTTTTATTAAATTCTTTATGGCAGCTAAATGCGACTGATCTCCTGCAGTCTCTTTGCAGCAACTTCCGGTCTACAAGCATTCATTCCAGCGAAGGCTGCATAGCATTTCTCCTGACAGGTTTACCAAAGGTAATAAAAGTAGATTGCACCTGTGTGTTAAAATAGCCACAGTGTCTGTTGGAAGCCAGTGTGACAGGTTGACAGCGCAAAAGAGTTCCAAGGAGAGCAGCACCATCCTGAAGGTGCTTGGATCGGCTATAACTCCAGACAGATGGCACCATGCATAACCTGAAATAAATAGTAGGCAGCCACTAGCACTCCAAAAAATATGTTTCCACAATTTACTGTCACATAGGTAAAACTGTCACACCAACATTTTTGGGCCATGCAGGGTCCCCTCACCCAGCGTTATGTTGAGACTCTGCGAAAGGGGACCCTGTGAGTCCCTGAAATGTTGGCATGCCAGTTTTATTGCTTATGCGGCAGAAAAATATAGAAAAGTGTTTTTTGGAGTGTCAATGGCTTTTTACTCTATAACCTAGGTCAGGAGTCTACAAACTTCCTAAAATAGGGCCAGTTTACCGCCTTTCAGACTTTAGGAGGACCAGACTGTGGCCAGTGGGAGTAGAAAATGCCCCAGCATCAATGGGAGTCCACAATATCTCAGGTTTGGTGGTCAGTGGGGTTTAAAAAATGTGTTCAGTTGGAGGAGGAATAGCGCCACATCATTGGTATTAGTGACAGGAACAGTGCACCCTGGTTGGTGTCAGTGGGAGGAATGATGCCCCATCTTTGGTGGCAGTGGGAGGAATAATGCTCCATCGTTGGGGTCAGTGGGAGGAATGATGCCCCATCTTTGGTGGCAGTGGGAGGAATAGTGCTCCATCGTTGGGGTCAGTGGGAGGAATGATGCCCCATCTTTGGTGGCAGTGGGAGGAATAATGCTCCATCGTTGGGGTCAGTGGGAGGAATGATGCCCCATCTTTGGTGGCAGTGGGAGGAATAGTGCTCCATCGTTGGGGTCAGTGGGAGGAATGATGCCCCATCTTTGGTGGCAGTGGGAGGAATAATGCTCCATCGTTGGGGTCAGTGGGAGGAATGATACCCCATCTTTGGTGGCAGTGGGAGGAATAGTGCTCCATCGTTGGGGTCAGTGGGAGGAATGATGCCCCATCTTTGGTGGCAGTGGGAGGAATAATGCTTCATCGCTGGGGTCAATGGGAGGAATGATGCCCCATCTTTGGTGGCAGTGGGAGGAATAATGCTCCATCGTTGGGGTCAGTGGGAGGAATGATGCCCCATCTTTGGTGGCAGTGGGAGGAATAATGCTCCATCGTTGGGGTCAGTGGGAGGAATGATGCCCCATCTTTGGTGGCAGTGGGAGGAATAGTGCTCCATCGTTGGGGTCAGTGGGAGGAATGATGCCCCATCTTTGGTGGCAGTGGGAGGAATAGTGCTCCATCGTTGGGGTCAGTGGGAGGAATAATGTCCTACTTTTGGTGTCAGTGAAATGAATGGTGCCTCATTTTTGGTGTCAGTAGAATGAATAGTGCCTCAAGGGCCAGACAAATGCAGTAAAAGGGTCCTATCCATCCCACGGGCCACAGTTTGGAAACTACTAACCTAGGTTAATAATGGAGCAGTGCCACCCTATAAGAGTAAAACTTCATTCACATGGCCACAAAAAGACCACAGAGCAGTGGTCATCAACTTTATATGGGGGTCCTTAAGGGTGGCCCCTGACAGCACCAAAGGGCCACACAAAAAATGTATTTAATATTTATTATCAGGGACAGCAGATGCACAAAAGGATACAAAGACTATGAGCATGATACAGGAGATGGTCAGACACTGGGAACCTAATTCAGGAGTTGGCAGACATTGGGGGCATGATACAAGAGACTGTTAACTTGCTATAGGAGTTGTTGGAGACTGGGGACGTGCCTCAAGAGACAGTCCTAGATTGGAAACACACAACATATTACACAAGGCTGCTAGAGATCACTGCTATAACAGGGCAATAGGAAATGCAGCCTTTTTTCTGAGGGCCACACAAAGAGTGCCAAAGGGCCCATGCAGGGTCTGCTGATAGAAAACTTGGGGCCCCGTACAGCCTACCTGACAGCCCCCTCAAAAAAATATGTAGACTGTAGACAGGTACACACACACATCTGAGCAATACTGAGGGCCATATGAGCTGCCCCAAAGGCAGACTGCGTTCAGGACAGCACATATATATGTCCCCGTACCCAAAAAACGGTCAGATGCGCATATATCGATGTACAGACACTGCGTATTTCAGCCTCTCGCTCATGTTAACAGGCCGCAGGCAGTGTACTGCACCTGTGACTCTTGGCAAAGAACTACACCCGATTGTATGCTGTATAGTCCTACTGCGGCCATGTGCATGAACCCCATCCTTCATGACAGGATCACCAGATATTATTTTAATAAAAGTTGCAGATTTAAAACTACTGAAAATAATTTTTGAAAGGACATTAACACGTTAAAGCTTGTGTGAGCTTGTGGTGATGGGGTTTCCTCTCCCGGCCCTCAGTGTTGGTTAGTGAGGTTTTTCACTTTTTGTAAGTGAGGAGGAGGCAGAGATAATAGCCTGAGTTGGCCATTGTGTGCTCTTTGTTTGGACTCAGCACGGTGGGGGTTGGAAGGGTCCAGACACACAGGATTTACAATGGAGAGGGAGTCGAGGTGAGGTGAATTGTGGGTGTGCCGTGTAAAACAATCTCATCCCTCACACTGGACATGTACAGTACTACACGTCTGGGCGATATCCTTCTAGGCATGTGGAAGCCAGCTATCGTCTCCATGTCACTGAGATATGAAGGCAATAAGGCAGCTGCATCACTGCTTCCCGCCTTGTTCTATAAATCTGTAACCTGACTGACAGATCTCTGTACACTCAGACTGCTTGCTCATATCGTCTGCACTATGCTACTGGAAGTAAACACCTGCCAGCCATTGTCATCATTCATTTCCTGACACATGCACCTAGGTGCAACTGTGACCCACAGCAACCCAGGCCTAGGCACCCATCAGTGCTACACATCTGTAACTGGAATCTATACACTTTAGGCCGGATTCACATATGTGCAGCTGCGGTTTGCAGTCCGGGTCCGGTGCGTTTTTGTTCAATGGTTCAGGTGCAATTCAGGAACTCGCACCTGATTCGGACCCAAAAACGCACAGGACCTTTTCGAAAATGCACTGCGGCAGACCTGGACACGTGTGAACCAGCTCCATTGAGAGCAAGTCACACTCACATGTCATGCGAATTGGATGCGTTTTAAAAAAGCATCCATTTTGCCTATATGTGAACCCAGCCTCAATATGTTTTAAAGTCACTTTCAATCTTTTTCAATCTGCAGCTTTTAACAACATCTGGAGGTCCTGCCGTAAAGATTGTTGTTTACTCATCTTCTGTGATAGGGTGACCCTGGATTCTGTCTGACGCATATACTCCTGCAATGTAACTGTCATATGGACAGCTGCACACATTTTGTGGGTATGCGGTGATCACATGTGAGCGAGTGATCAACCATGGACGCAGACCACATCAAGGGCCAGTCACTCGCATGTGATTGCTGGATGGGCGATTACATGTGAGAACTGGCAGCCGTTCATTGCTTTTATGTGGCTGCCTCCTGCAGCTAACTTCCGGGAACCTCTGCTGGGGTTTTTGCATGTAATCGGAGTCAGGTGCATTCGCAGGTGTGATAAAAAGTAAGGTAAGTAAAAAATATTTAACAAAGTACCACAATGCAGGAAGACAATGCATTGCAGCGGAAGCAAAAAGGCATCATTGCCAGCAAACACTGTGATAGGAACCTACCCTTAAGCAGCCCACGGGTGGAAAAAAAGAAAATCGTTTGATTCCCCCATCAACACAGTCAGTGTTGATGGGGGAATGCCAGCCATAGCGCTATTGCGTTCTGCTGGCAGTGGGGGGTTGCCGCGGGGAGCTTTCCTGGCCCACTGAAAACAATGATTACTGCTAGAGCCTATAGCTGCTGGCAGTAATCACATGTAAAAAATCCAGGAGGCTCATTGTACCCAAGTCGATCAATGGATCGACTTGGGTACAATCAGACTGCCCATAGATGGATTAAATCTCAGACGGTCCCTGCTGAACCAGCCAAATTTAGATCCCTGTATGGCCAGCTTAAAGTGGTTTTAAACCCTTAGGCCCCTTTCACACAGGCGGACCGTTCAGATCCGCCTCTCAGTTTTTTGGGCGGAACTGAACGGTCACCCCATGCATCTCTATGGGGCATCGGATGTCAGCGGAGACATGTCCGCTGACATCCGATCCGTCAAATCTGGACGGATGGAAACCCTATTTTCCATCCGTCCAGCGGATCGGATGAGAACGAACAGATGGTCCGTTCCCATCAAATTCCCACATAGAGATGCATTAGAACCTGACAGCTCTGTCTCCGCAACACAGCGCGGAGACACAGCTGTCATCTGTCTGCTCAGCGGGGGATCGGCGGATCGATCCCCCGCTGAGAAAAACGGAGTCCGCCTTATAGACTCCAAGTGTGAAAGGGCCCTTACATATACCCAGTGATGTGATTGGCTTCAGGTGATACACAGAGATTAAACAAATTCTCCTACATAAGTTGAACATGTTTTTCTACAGCTGTGGTCCCCCCACATCCATTCAAAGTGCAGAATTTAGACAACATCTCTCAGCTCTGAAAAGCAGGGGGTGGAGAGCTGAAGTGAGGAGAGCTCTGAGAGCTGATTAGTGGGCAGGGACACAACCTCCTGCAAACAGGAGCTGAGGCTGTCAATCAGCCTGTACCCTCCTGTGTCACCATTTTTCTCTTGGTGTCAGAAGTCACTAATGCTTGTAGCAGAGAAACGAGGCAGCAGGCAGAAATTATACTTGGTGCTCTGGATTGAGACAAATACACACTATAGAGGGCTATGGTTTGTTCATATTTAATGTCTGTGGTTTACAACCACTTTAAGGGCTCATGTACATTACAGCTTCTAAACTTGAGTTTAGAAGCTTTTGGTGTTTTCTTGCCAAAGCTCCTAAACTCAACTCCATAAAAGCCTTTGTGTCCATGTTCACGTAGGATTTTACCAGAGTTTAGGAGCTCCTGTGGCTAGGGGAGGTTCAACCTCACCTAACCTCCTTCTCCTGAATGTAAAAGAATTGTACTCAGGATAGGAACGTTGCTAAAATCCCGGTTTTGCTGTGCCAAAATCATGGTGCCCAAAAACAGCGTTTTGCGGTTTCCGGTAGCCAGTGGTCAATCTAGTCTGTGTGTACATGAGCCCTAGGGTTATTTTCACACTAGTCCGTACAGTAAAATGCAGCATTATAAGCAGCCCTTAGATGAGTCAGACATGCCTGGAGCTTGAAGGAAATGATAAGCATAGGGCATACATGACAGGGTGGAAGGAAAACCAGGCAGTAAGGGGTTAAATTAGTTGTTGGGATATGAGAGGTGAGGACTCTTACCTTATTGGCAGAGCAGGGAAGGTGATGGGGAGGAGCAGGAGAGAGAGTAGTTGGAGGGGAGGAGTGAAGGGGCTTCACCTGCAGACTGGAGATCATAGGAGAAATGTCCCTCCCGGAGGTTGGACGTTGGCGGTTGGGGTCCTTGACGAGGGTCCAAAACATGGTGTCGGACGATAAAATGGTGGAACCCATCTCAGGTATGGAGTCCTATGGTTGGTCTGGTTCAGTCTAGACTGACCGGGTAGTGTAAGGTGGTAGGGGTCTGTGGTCAGTTAGGATAGTCCTCGAGGCGGTGTTTTGGTGGCTGGGGACAGAACCTAACTTAATTGTACCACAGACTTCAAAGTTGTGGAAGATGGTATCGTCAAGGATCTGCAACCATTCTTTGATCTGGATTGGTTTGACTGTTTATGTTATTTTTTTATTTTTTATTTATGGAATTGTTTAATAAAAGGCCGGACCAGCCATTTAATCCCAATGCTGAGTTAGTGTTGTCATTTAAAGGTGAAGGAGGGTGGTGTTGGGTACTGATCCAGGTAATATGGTTAAACAGGTAGGAACTGAACTACCCTAGTCAAGTTTTTTTAATTCAACCAGCAGGTTGAATGAAAAAGACTTGATTCCCCCATCCACACACTCGAGGTGGATGGAGGAATCCTCCTGCTGAACTATTATATTCTGACAGTGGGGAGACATCCCCGCCATCAGAATACACTAATAAGTATTGCAGTCTATAGCCTGATGCACTGATCAAATGGACAGAATCAGACAGGGCAGTCGATCAGTAGATTGACTTCTGTATAACCTCAGTGCCCATGCATGGATCAAACTGTATTTAGATCCATCTATGACCACCTTTACCCTAAGGCAGGGATCTCCAAACTATGGCCCTCCAGCTGTTGCGGAACTACACGTCCCATGAGGCATTGCAAAAGTCTGACATTCACAGACATGACTAGACATGATGGGAATCGTAGTTCCTGAACAACTGGAGGGTCATAATTTGGAGACCCCTGCCCTGAGGGCAGTGGTCAGTGTGAGCTCTGGCAGGGAGCAGTGTGATGAACACCTTAGTTATTTTTTTTTTTTGTTAACCACTTGCCGACTGCCGCACGACTATATACGGCGGCAGTCAGCCCCTCACAGGCAAAGTGATGTATGGATACGTCACTAGCCTGTGAGGCTCTAGGGAGCGAGCGCGCGCTGCCGGAGGCTCGTTCCCGCTCGCTTACGGACCCCCCTGTGTGAGTGAGCGGCGGACCCGACATCCGCCGCTCACTCGCGATCGTCGGTTACACCGGGAGAAAGGCTGGCGGCTAGTGTAAACAAAGCCGCCTGTCATTCTCCCCTGTGTAACAGCACAGATCATACGGTCCTGCTATGTAGGACCGTAGATCTCTGCTGTTACATGTAAAGCCACATCCAATCACAGTTAGAAGCACGCCCCTAGGGACACACTTAACCCCTCCTTCTCAAATAAAGCTAACCCCTTCCCTGCCAGTGTCATTTTTACAGTAACAGTGCATATGTATAGCACTGATTACTGTAGTAATCTTACTGGTATCCCCAAAAGTGTCAAAAATGTCAGTCAAGGGTCCGATCTGTCCACCGCAATGTCGCAGTCCCGCAAAAAAAATCGCAGATCGCCGCCATTACTCGTTAAAAAAAAAACAATAAAAATGACAAAAATCTTTCCCTTAGTTAGTAAACGCAATAACTTTTGCGCAAACCAATCAAAATACGCTTTTTGCAATTTTTTTTACCAAACATATGTAGCAGAAAACAAATTGGCCTAAAATGTTAAAAAAAATTTGATTTTTACATTTTTTTGGAGAATTTCATATAAAAAAATGATAAAAAATATTGTTATTTTTGCAAAATTGTCGCTCTTTTTTTGTTTATAGCGCATGATCAAAAAAATCGCACAGGTGATCAAATACCACCAAAAGAAAGCTCTGTTTGCGGGAAAACAAGGACGTCAATTTCATTTGGGTACAGCGTCGCAGGACTGCGCAATTGTCCGTTAAATTCACGCAGTGCCGAATCGCAAAATAGGGCCTGGTCAGGAAGGGGGTAAAATCTTCCGGGGCTTAAGTGGTTAAACTTTATTTATAGCATTACCCAGTGTCACTTGCACTAACGTCTCTGCACAACAATGCAATCTCATCCAGTACACTCAGGAAAAAGTGCAGACATGCTGCCTTTTTTCACATTGCACTTCACGCTAACATTGTTGCGTGAACAGGGCACATAGAAAACAACTGTTGAAAACAATTGGTGATGGTGTTTATCCAGTGTGGAAGAATGCAGGCCACTGCACCTACTGAGAATGAGCCTTTTCTTGCCTATCCAGCCTTGTAAAATAGTATCAGTACTTAGATGGATACTTTGTTAAATATGACAAGATTAAAAATTCGAGCAGAATCTGTCCAGTGATGAGCTACATAGGAGATGACACCTTGCCACCAGCTGGCTCAGTACATTGTAAATGCTTATTAGGTGTCCTATATAGACAACTAACGTTGGGATTAGTCTGTCTCCTATTAGGAAGTCCTAACTGTCAGAAAGATAAAATGCTATTGAAGGCTATGGGTAGTGTAATAGGTCCCCTGGCTCTGCTTGGAGCATTATACGCGCTCTATAGGGTCACCAGAATTCCTACTGCATAAAAAGAGACAGAGGTGGGTGGAACTGGTCATCCTCGTAAAAATGATACTTATTTTGTTTTACATTCATTATTAACTTAGGAAATTATGCTCTAACAAACCAGGAGGTTAGAGTCGCACTCAGCAGGTGCTTTTCTCTTTTATTTTTATCAAGACTAATAGATAATAGATAATAGGCCACTTTCATTTTTTAAAATAAGGGACATCGCCTGCTAATAGGGACAGCTAACCACCCTATGCTCAGTGCAATTTAAGGCCGATGTCACACTTGTGACCCTGTCACTGGCAAGAACTCACCAGCAAAAGAATCACTAAAAATGTGCTGCGACTCACCTTCTTATATGCGTCGCTGCCTTGCCGGCTGAATGAGCGCAGTGTTGCTCCCTTGCTGTATAATGTAAGTTGTCGGCAAGAGAGCGACACCTTGCTTGTACAGGCTGCGAGGGAGCGACAGATGTAAGCAGACAAATGTCCCATCAGTGTGTCCTTCATAATGATCCTGCCTTTGGCAAGTGCAAGTATGCCTGCGGCCTATCTGTGGAGGGGTGATTTTTATTTAGTAGCCCTACACCACTGGGTGATATATGAGCTTTTTCTGTGTTTAATATTTTTACACTGAGGATTGAACTGTGAAATGATTCAGATGAGCTGATCGTCATGTCAACAGGAAATTCTCCAATCTTGTCATGTGTACATCGTTTTTTTTTTTTGGTGAAGATCATCTCGCTAGATGTTAAAAGTTCTTGTTTTATTCTTAGTCTTACAGCCTGATCAGATTTTGGCCTTGAAAACCGCAGGTCAGAAAATAACTGCATTTTCAGAGCACTGATAGCTGTAGACATGCAACAGGAGATAGTCAAAGACAACAGGCATGCTACAAATGTATAGTCAGAGACCGTAAACCTGCAACAGGAGATGGTCAGAGACAACTGCCATGCTACAAAGGGATGGTCAGAGACTGCAGACATGCAACAGCAGATAGTCGAAGACAACAGGCATGATACAAAGGGATGGTCAGAGACTGTAGACCTGCAACAGGAGATGGTCAGAGACAACAGGCATGCTATAAAGCAGGCATGTCCAACCTGCGGCCAAAGGGCCGCATGCGGCCCGGAACCACAGGCAATGCGGCCCACTGCCCCCTGACAATTTTTTTTTGCTGGGAGGAAGGAAGTTGGGTCAGGGGCATGGCCACAGCAGCTTCCAACTGATGGTAGGCAGAGGCTGCCTAGGAGGGGGGGGGGGCGAGCATGTGCAGTGTTTCTGACTCCTTCCACCATGACCACTTCAAATAACTGAAGTGGTCATGGTGGTTAGAGTGTTCCTTTATTATCTCTCAGAAGAAGTAAACCTCTGTATACTGATTCCATTTCATTTGATCATCCTCTGGTTGTGTTAAATTAGTGCGGGCGCAGCAGCATTTTATTACATACCTTACCTATAGTATATATTTTATATGCGGCCCGAGAAAATTTCTCTACACTCAATGTGCCCAGAGAAACCAAAAGGTTTGACACCCATGCTATAAAGGGATGATCAGAGACAATTAGCATGCTACAAAGAGACGGTCAGAGACTGTAGACATGCAACAAGAGATGTTCAGAGACAACAGGCATGCTACAAAGGATGGTCAGAGGATGTAGACCTGCAACAGGAGATGGTCAGAGACAACAGGCATGCTACAAAGGATGATCAGAGATTATTAGCATGCTACAAAGAGATGGTCAAAGACTGTAGACCTGCAGCAAGAGATGTTGAGAGACAACAGGCATGCTACAGAGGGATGGTCAGAGACTGTAGACATGCAACAGGAGATGGTCAGAGACTGTAGACATGCAACAGGAGATGGTCAGAGACTGTAGACATGCAACAAGAGATGTTCATAGACAACAGGCATGCTACAAAGGGATGGTCAGAGACAGTAGGCATACTACAAAGAGATGGTCAGAGCCTGTAGACATGCAACAGGAGATGGTCAGAGACAACAGGCATGCTACAAAGGGATGGTCAGAGACTGTAGACATGCAACAGGAGATGGTCAGAGACAACAGACAACATGCTACAAAGGGATGGCCAGAGACAATTGGCATGCTACAAAGAGATGGTTAGACATGGCAGACATGCTACTGGAGATTGGAAACAACAGGCATGCTACAAAGAGATGGTCAGAGACTGCAGAAATGCAGCAGGAGATGTAAGAGACAACAGGCATGCTACAAAGAGATGGTCAGAGACTGCAGAAATGCAGCAGGAGATGTAATAGACAACAGGCATGCTAGAACGAGATGGCCAGAGACTGCAGACATGCAGCAGAAGGTGTAAGAGACAACAGTCATGCTACAAAGAGATGGTCAGAGACTGCAGACATGCAGCAGGAGATGTAAGAGACAACAGGCATGCTAGAACGAGATGGCCAGAGGCTGCAGACATGCATCAGAAGGTGTAAGAGACAACAGTCATGCTACAAAGAGATGGTCAGAGACTGCAGACATGCAGCAGAAGGTGAAGGATACAACAGGCATGCTACAAAGAGATGGTCAGAGACTGCAGACATGCAGCAGAAGGTATTAGAGACAACAGTCATGCTACAAAGAGATGGCCAGAGACTGCAGACATGCAGCAGAAGGTGAAGGATACAACAGGCATGCTACAAAGAGATGGTCAGAGACTGCAGACATGCAGCAGAAGGTATTAGAGACAACAGTCATGCTACAAAGAGATGGTCAGAGACTGCAGACATGCAGCAGAAGGTGAAGGATACAACAGGCATGCTACAAAGAGATGGTCAGAGACTGCAGACATGCAGCAGGAGATGTAAGAGACAACAGGCATGCTAGAACGAGATGGCCAGAGGCTGCAGACATGCAGCAGAAGGTGTAAGAGACAACAGTCATGCTACAAAGAGATGGTCAGAGACTGCAGACATGCAGCAGAAGGTGAAGGATACAACAGGCATGCTACAAAGAGATGGTCAGAGACTGCAGACATGCAGCAGAAGGTATTAGAGACAACAGTCATGCTACAAAGAGATGGCCAGAGACTGCAGACATGCAGCAGAAGGTGAAGGATACAACAGGCATGCTACAAAGAGATGGTCAGAGACTGCAGACATGCAGCAGAAGGTATTAGAGACAACAGTCATGCTACAAAGAGATGGTCAGAGACTGCAGACATGCAGCAGAAGGTGAAGGATACAACAGGCATGCTACAAAGAGATGGTCAGAGACTGCAGACATGCAGCAGGAGATGTAAGAGACAACAGGCATGCTAGAACGAGATGGCCAGAGGCTGCAGACATGCAGCAGAAGGTGTAAGAGACAACAGTCATGCTACAAAGAGATGGTCAGAGACTGCAGACATGCAGCAGAAGGTGAAGGATACAACAGGCATGCTACAAAGAGATGGTCAGAGACTGCAGACATGCAGCAGAAGGTATTAGAGACAACAGTCATGCTACAAAGAGATGGCCAGAGACTGCAGACATGCAGCAGAAGGTGAAGGATACAACAGGCATGCTACAAAGAGATGGTCAGAGACTGCAGACATGCAGCAGAAGGTATTAGAGACAACAGTCATGCTACAAAGAGATGGCCAGAGACAGCAGACATGCAGCAGAAGGTATTAGAGACAACAGTCATGCTACAAAGAGATGGCCAGAGACAGCAGACATGCAGCAGAAGGTATTAGAGACAACAGTCATGCTACAAAGAGATGGCCAGAGACTGCAGACATGCAGCAGAAGGTGTAAGAGACAACAGTCATGCTACAAAGAGATGGCCAGAGACTGCAGACATGCAGCAGAAGGTGTAAGAGACAACAGTCATGCTACAAAGAGATAGTCAGAGACTGCAGACATCAAATCTCTGTGACCCTTACCCTTTATATGTCTTTTCCCTGTCAGCAGTCACCTCAGGATCTTCCTACTGCTTCATCTGACCACTGGATCGCTTTCCCTGCCCAACCCTTTGTTTTCTTTTTTTGCTGTTAAACATTATGGGGTAATGTCAACCACTTTATGGGTGGACACTGTCTGAGACAGCATGGTTGGTATTGTTAAAGTGGCCTTAAGGTTTTTTTTTAATGTCAATACATTCTCTGCATTAGGGTAAAAAAATCTTCTGTACACAGGAAAGGATCCCCCCTATCTCCGCTCTCTCTCTCTCTCTCGTTCACAGAATGATAGCAGTGGGAGCGATTGGCTCCTGCTGCTGTCAACCAAACCCTATGACAAATGGGGGGGGGGGGGGGGCAAAGCCCCATTATCTGTGTCTATGGACACAGGCAGTGGTGCTTGGGAGTGAGCCCCCACAGGTATACCCCCAGCAAGCATCTTACTGGGGGAGTACTCAGAAGAAAGGAGGAGCCAGGTGCGCTAGCAGGGGACCCCAAAAGAGGAAGACTGGGGCTGCCCTACTCAATTTAGTCTTGAGGACAAAACAATTTGATATTATTGGTTGAACTTGTTGTTTGTAAGTTTAATTTTACATTAAAGTGATTAATAATATTTCTAAAAACCCAAAGAAAGGGGCCATACCCTATTTTTTTCCCCACTTTCTTGTTTGTACATTTATTCATTTATATGAAGTGTACAATCCCACAGCTATCCCAAGGAAGGCTTTATATATTCATTCATGTTGCTCCATTCTGCAGTTGGAAGTGGTTATTGTGTGTTTCTGAGGAAAGGTCACTCTGAGACCTTTCCCCTCTTTCATTAAAAATCACATCAGCACACAGATCTGCATGCTGAAGTCAAACACTTTTTATAGTCATTTTGTGAAATATATTGGCCATTACTTTCCTTTATTAGGTTCCTGCTTTCGCAATGTATCCAGGACCTCTCAGATGCCACCTGGCAGGGCCATCTTTAATATCGATTTGACCCTGGGCAAACATGTTCTTGGGCCCTCCCAAATCCACTTATCAACTATTTGTGGGCAGTGTGGGCTCAAGGGGCAGCTTCTTTGGGCCCCTGGGAGGGCTACGTTACTAGTGCCTTCCAAGGCTACGTTACCAGTACACTCCAAGGCTACATTACCAGTGCCCTCCAAGGCTACGTTTTTAGTGCCCTCCAAGGCTACGTTACCAGTGCCCTCCAAGGCTACTTACCAGTGCCCTCCAAGGCTACGTTACCAGTACCCTCCAAGGCTACGTTACCAGTGCCCTCCAAGGCTACGTTACCAGTGCCCTCCAAGGCTACGTTACCAGTACCCTCCAAGGCTACGTTACCAGTGCCCTCCAAGGCTACGTTACCAGTGCCCTCCAAGGCTACGTTACCAGTGCCCTCCAAGGCTACGTTACCATTGCCCTCCAAGGCTACGTTACCAGTGCCCTCCAAGGCTACGTTACCAGTACCCTCCAAGGCTACGTTACCAGTGCCCTCCAAGGCTACGTTACCAGTGCCCTCCAAGGCTACGTTACCAGTACCCTCCAAGGCTACGTTACCAGTGCCCTCCAAGGCTACGTTACCAGTGCCCTCCAAGGCTACGTTACCAGTGCCCTCCAAGGCTACGTTACCATTGCCCTCCAAGGCTACGTTACCAGTGCCCTCCAAGGCTACGTTACCAGTACCCTCCAAGGCTACGTTACCAGTGCCCTCCAAGGCTACGTTACCAGTGCCCTCCAAGGCTACGTTACCAGTGCCCTCCAAGGCTCCGTTACCAGTGCCCTCCAAGGCTACATTACCAGTGCCCTCCAAGGCTACGTTACCAGTGCCCTCCAAGACGAGGTATGACATCATTGATGGGCTGGCAGAGTAAAGGGAAAAAGTCGACCTCTGATGACATTTTTTTGGCTTTCCAACTGGCAGGGACTTTGAGCGCTCAGACTAGGTAGACCGTGCAAGGTGGGTAGGTACTGCTAACCATAGCCAGCCATAGATAAGTAGAAAAACAAATGAAAATTCAAACAAAAATGTAAGCGTTCTTTCAATCTAACATTTGATGGCCCGATCATTGTATCAGAAATTTTACAGTGAACTTCAACACTTTTCTGATTGTTTTCCACAGTAAACCTCATTTTTTTATGATAAACCCTACTGCTCATGCGCTTTTCACCTACATTTTTTTTTTTTTTAATGACTGACCTAGAAAAGATTTGAAATTCATTTGTTTGGAAAAAAATTCCAACAAGTTAATTTTCGACCTTGAAATGGAAATCGTCTGTCGCAGTAATTACACTAACCATATGCAAATCAAACAATCAGTTTATAAACTCAATTTTTTGTTAAATAATCTATACACATCTGCTATCTAATGGCCCTGTAACCTAATATTCATAAAACTGTTTCTTACTGGGTTCTTCTGCTTACTGGTAACATCTTCTGTAAGCCCCTTTTTTGGTAGTTTGATTTCTGTTTTTTTTTTTTTTTTCAATCTGTGTTATTTATTCTATGTCGTATTTTCATAGGATGGTATGGTTTATTAGAGCAGTGGTCGCCAACCCTTCTGACCTCATGGACCACTAAGCTCACAATTGTGAATCCCACGGACCACTAACATGAATTTTACATGCCTTATACACACAATGCTCCGTCTCTCTGCCCCCCTCTGCCCCTCCCCCCTCGCACCTCACTCTACATCACGCTGATGCCTTAAACAGACTCATCATTGGATCTCACCTCCTTATCCAGCCATGTACTCTAGCTCTGTGCTCCCTCCCACATTGTGTGATCAGTGATGCCACTGGAAGTCCCCTCCTTCTTTACGTCTCTGCACTTCTCCCGGCGCCTCTGTCTGAGTTCACAGGAGCCGATACTTCAGAGGAGGCATCAGTTATCAATGCATGCTGACAGTATTGAGTGTCAGTGTGCATTGATAACAACATTGGAAACAACATTGGGCAGTATACATCCCCACAAGGCTGATTTGTGGCAGAACCCCTGGGGACCACCAAAATGTTCTTGTGGACCATCAGTGCTTCACGAAACACTAATTGGTGACCGCTGTATTTGAGTACAGTATTAATTTAATTGTATTTGGTATTAATTTCTGTTATTGGTCATTTTATTGTTATGATGTCTTGTTTCTGTTCGTTATTGTGATTTTGTGTTGTTTTCGTTAAATGTAACTGTATTTTACATAATTTCCCTTTGGGATTAATAAAGTATTCTGATTCTGAACCTCTCCTTTTCCTGCTCACTTCTGTTTGGAACATTTAGTTAGTTGTGGCCATGTGCGCTGCTCTATGCAAACTACACATCCCATCTATTAGATTGTAAGCTCGCAGGACCAGGGCCCTCCTAACCCTCTTATATTAAATTGTATTGTTGCTGTATTGTCTCCCTTTATATTGTATCCAGCCATGTACTCAAGCTCTGTGATCAGTGATGCCACTGGAAGTCCCCTCCTTCTTTACCTCTCTGCACTACTCCCGGCGCCTCTGTCTGAGTTCACAGGAGCCGGGACTACAGAGAAGGCATCAGGTATCAATGCGCGCTGACAGTATTGAGTGTCAGTGTGCATTGAGAACAACACTGGAAACAACATTGGGCACTATACATCCGCCACAATGCTGATTTGCGGCAGAACCCCTGGGGACCACCAAAATGTTCTTGTGGACCATCAGTGCTCCACGGACCACAGGTAGGAGGGACGCTTTATTTGAGTATGGTATTCCTTTAATTTTATTTGGTATTCATTTCTGTTATTGGTCGTTTTATTGTTAATATTGTCTTGTTTCTGTTCATTATTGTGATTTTGTGTTTTCGTGGTTGAATGTTACTGTATTTTACATAATTTCCCTTTGGGATTAATAAAGTATTCTGAACCTCTCCTTTTCCTGCTCACTTCTGTTTGGAACATTTAGTTAGTTGTGGCCATGTGCACTGCTCTATGCAAACTACACATCCCATCTATTAGATTGTAAGCTCGCAGGACCAGGGCCCTCCTAACCCTCTTGTATTAAATTGTATTTTTGCTGTATTGTCTCCCTGTGCAAAACTGTTGGTGCTATATAAATCCTGTGTAATAATAATAAAAATAATCCCATAGTCCATTTTGGGAGCTGGCAAGAGAGGGTGGCTACGTTCCTGCACACAGTGGGACCGTGGAGAATGAACGTAGCCACCCTCTAACAGGAAGTCAGATAACAGCAGCAAAATAAAAGGTATTTGGAGATTTGGAGGAGGCTGAGTGCAATTAAAATTATTTTTTTTGAGTTCAGAATAGGTACTATAGAACTTTTTTTTTTTTTTAAAATAGAGTTTAGTGTAACTTTAAGTCTACTTTAACCTACCAGCACATCTTTGGAATGTAAGAGACAATTTTTTATTTGCACTAACTTTTCAGGACAAGCTTTCGGGGTATGTCCCCTTCTTCAAGATTCAAGCAGTACTCTGCTTGAATGTAAGAGGAAAGCCAAGGGAACACGGAGAAGATGAAAACTCCATGCAAATAGTTTCTTGGTGAAGATTTAAATGAAGGACCCCAGTGCTGCAAGGCAGACGTGCTAATCACTAAGCTATTGTGTAATGGGATAAACGCTGCCCGTAGCCACAAACAGCTCCATGTTTCGTTACTTTCTATGAAGGTGTCACATTTTCAATTAAATCACCGCCGCCGTCCTATAAAAGGGACCAAATCTTCCTAACATGACCCCCACCCCCCCTCCCATCCAGAGCCCAGCACAGAGAGTCCCCCATCCCTGACTCTCTAGGCACCCACAGCTCCTCTTCTTCTCACCAGTCTCTAGGCTGGCCTCGTCTCCATGGCAACAGCGGGGCTGATTCCAAATGTGTTTTTTTTTTCTAAGAAGGAAGGGGGGGGGAGGAGGGGGACAGATGGAGCTCGGGGTGAGGGGAGGGGATAAGAAAGGAGGGGTAGAGGGTGCAAGGAGGAGGGATGGCAAGTTAAGGGGAGAAAAAAAAAAAGGAGGACAATAGGGCACAGCCCTAAAGCAACGTGGACGAGGAAGGAGAGAGTGCTGGGTTTGGTGTTGCTGGGTAGAAGAAGGAGAGTGTAGAGCAATGTTTCCCCTCCCCAGCCTTGTGTGGGCTGTCTGCTAAGAGAAGAGGGGGGGTCCCAGAAAAGAGTGGGTGCTGCTGCTGCTGCTGCAGAGGGTGTCTAGTAGAGGGGGATGGGAGGAAGCATTGATGTCTGGATGCAGAGAAATGAAAGGCTGCAGCCTGTTGTTGTTGTCAGATTGTGGATTGTCTGCTCCTAGCCCCAGCCCTCCACCTCTCCTAGGAGTCTGTGTCACTGTCATTGCACTGACTGGGGAAGCAGATGCTTGCTGTACAGGCTGCCATCCTACAATAGGCACATGCCAAGTGCTGCTTCTAGGAAGCAGGCTCATCACTAGAAATTCTACTACTGGAGAGGTTCCCTCTAGACGCTACACCCAGCCACCAGGGCCCATGGAGATCAGCAGGGGGCATATTCTTCCCTTATTAACCACAGGCCATTTTTTGAGATTCGGCGCTGTGTTATTTAAACTGAAAATTACACGGTCTTGTGATGCTGTACACAAATAAAGACTGACTTACCTTTTTTTTACCCACAAATAGAGCTTTCTTTTGGTGGTATTTGATCACCTGTGCAAATTTTTTATTTTATTTATTTATTTTTTTTTTTTTTTGCGCTATAAACAAAAAAAGAGCGACAATTGTGAAAAAAAAGAAAAAAAAAACAATATTTTTCATTTTTTGCTTTATAACATTCCCAATAAAAAAATGTAAAAATCACATTTTTTCATCATTTTAGGCCAATTTGTATTCTGCTACATATTTTTGGTAAGCAAAAATCACAATAAGCGTATTTTGATTGGTTTGCACAAAAGTTATCACGTTTACAAACTAGGGGAAAGATTTATGTCATTTTTATTTATTTATTTATTTTTTACTAGTAATGGCGGCGATCAGCAATTTTTAGCGGGACTGCGACATTGCAGCGGACAGATCGGACAACCAATTGACATTTTTGACACTTTAGGGGGGACCAGTGACATTACTACAGTAATCAGTGCTAAAAATATGCGCTGTTACTGTAATAATGACACTGGCAGAGAAGGGGTTAACCCAGGGGTGATCAAAGGGTTAAATGTATGCCTAGGGGGTGTTTTCTAACTGTGGGGGGGGGGGTTATGGAATAATCACAGATAAATACATCATAATATAGATCATCATAAATAGGAGGAACACAGGAGCCCTGTGATGATTACTGAGAGAACAACACTCTGCTGTGTTTACAACAGGACAGACCACCGTTCTCTCTTCACGGGGAATGATCGCGGGTGCCCAGCAGCAATTGCGGGTGCCGGCCCTGTGCCTCAGCTTCCCCACTGTTGAATGGGCACGCAGGCATGTCCCCATGATTGCTCTTGCGAACCACCGTACAGGTACGGTGATTCGCGGGCAATCTGCCAACCTGCCGCCATATATAGGCGGCGGCTGGTTGGCAAGTGGTTAACGAGGTTATAAACCTGCAAAAAAGAAAAAAGAAGTAAAAACCTGAAAGACAAAGGCATAATGAGCTAGTATGCATCGCATACTAGCTCATTATGAAATACTTATCTTAGAAGGAAGCCCCCGCAGTGCCACCCACACACCACTGACACAGCCGACATGTTCACCTGTCTTCCTTCCGGGTTCGTATCCTTCGGCCATCTGATTGGCTGGAGCCGTGATGATATCAATCCTGTGCTTGCGTCCGGGAGCCGCCATTCACGGCATGGGGCTCTGAAGGAAAGGCACAGGCGGACGTTCCTTCAAAGCGCATGCGCCAGTGATGTCACTGGCTGCATGCAAAGTAAATAAGTTTAGGTGATGTATACAGTACCTGTAGGTAAGCCTTATCATAGGCTTACCTACAGGTACAAGTAACAGAGGAAGCTTTACTTCCTCTTTAACCACTTAAGCCCCGGAAGATTTTACCCCCTTCCTGACCAGGGGGTTTTTTGCGATTTTTTACTGCGTGACTTTAACAGACAATTGCGCGGTCGTGCGACGCTGTACCTAAACTAATTTGACGTCGTTTTTTTCCCACAAACAGAGCTTTCTTTTGGTGGTATTTGATCACCTGTGCGATTTTTTGATCATGCACTATAAACAAAAAGAGAGCGTAAATTTTGCAAAAATAACAATATTTTTCACATTTTTTTATATGAAATTCCCCCCAAAAAAATGTAAAAATCAAAATTTTTTAACATTTTCAGCCAATTTGTTTTCTGCTACATATGTTTGGTAAAAAAAAATCGCAAAAAGCGTATTTTGATTGGTTTGCGCAAAAGTTATCGCGTTTACTAACAAAGGGAAAGATTTTTGTCATTTTTGGTGTTTTTTTTTTTTAACGAGTAATGGCGGCGATCTGCGATTTTTTTTTGCGGGACTGCGACATTGCGGCGGACAGATCGGACCCTTGACTGACATTTTTGACACTTTTGGGGTTACCAGTGACATTACTGCAGTAATCAGTGCTATACATATGCACTGTTACTGTAAAAATGACACTGGCAGGGAAGGGGTTAACTGTATTGGAGAGGGAGGGGTTAAGTGTGTCCTAGGGGCGTGCTTCTAACTGTGATGGGACATGTCTACTATTGTAAAAACAGAGATCAACGGTTCTACATAGTAGAACCGTCTGATCTCCATTTTTACACAGGGGAGAATGACAGGCGGCTTGTTTACATAAGCCGCCCGCCTTTCTCCCTCTCTACCGACGATCGTAGTGTGACCGGCGGACATCGGGTCCGCCGGTCACACGTGGGGACTCCTCAGTGATCGGGGCGGGCGCGCGCCTCAGCGGGCGCGCGCTCGCCCGCTATTGGCTCACAAGCCGGTCACAGGCTAGTCACTTTGCCTGGCCGGGGCTGACCGCCGCAGTATATCTACTTGCGGCGGTCAGCAAGCGGTTAAAGCCTCGTACACACGATGAGATAATCAGACAAATGATCATTCGTTTTTTTTTTTTGTTTTTTGTTTTACATGCTAGTCTCCATATCGAAAACAAAGAAGTTGCTAAAGTGCGAATATTCTTGTACGACAGAATAAAAATTCTAAAGTGATGTAATGTATTCTAATGTGTTTGTATTGTATTTTTGGACAAAAACTGTACTGACTTAACGAAATTCGTACGATTTGGTATCGTACGTTAACAATTTTTGTGACAAAAGCTATGTTCTAATGATCAGATTATCATATGATCACTTCGAAAGCAGTATTTTTTGTACAATTTTATGATCATGTGTATAGCCCTTTAGAAGGGCTCATTCACTGCATCTAAACACAGCAATAAAGGAATCAATAGGGCAAAATATATAGTAAAAAAGTGCAAGGCAGCCTACAAAAAATAGGACACAGATTTTACACATGGAAACGTGTATTATTGTGTGTAAGCACATATGCACATACACATGTAAAGTTGCAAAGACGACTTTGCAGTGCCGCACCAATTTGAAAAAGTAGTTCCTGCACTACATTTAGCAATTTCAGACGCCATTTGCATTGACATCTGTGCATGAAGTCACACAGATGTCAGCCAAGTTGCACCTGAAGTTGCACTGACATGCGGCTTTGAAATCTTGTGATTTCAAGTGAAGTCACACATTTTCAAAGCCACATTCAGTGTGAACCTAGACTTCAGCATTACAAAAGCCTTTTTTCTTATTAAAGCGGAGTTCCGGGCACAGGAGTCATTTTTTACTAAACATACCCCCGGGACAGTCAGGGCTAGCACATTCCACAATGGCTAGCCTCTGATCTGTCCCGGTTCACACTTACCTTTTAGAAGAAATACTTACTTACACAGCGTTTCCATCTTTCTTGTGGGCAGCTGAAGCCGGCGCGGTCCTCTTCTGTGTCTTCTTCCGCGTCTTCTTGTCCCAGAATTCGCCTGCACCGGCCCCTCTCGTCACTTCCAGCGTCGCCTGGAAATGACGAGCGGGGCCGGTGCCGTCGCATTGATTCCTGGGAGCTGTGACGTTCAGCTCCCAGGAATCATAGCGAGGTAGGAAGTGACGGGGTGAGCCGCGGCTCCGAGGGAGGAAGTACTCTGAGGTGAGTATCTTTGATCTTCAATTGCAAGGTAAGTAAACAAAAAAAAAAAAAAATAACTATCCAATTCCTTTTCAGGTGAGGCATACCTAGCGGAGGGGCACAAAAAAAATATAATTTTTGTGCCCGGAACTCCGCTTTAAGAAAATGAATGTTATACCCACATGCTCTGTGCAATGATATTGCATAGAACGACTCCGAACCTCCTCTTCCGGGGTCCCCCACTGGCAATCTTGACTCCTCCTCATCTCCTAATGCCTCCATAGCAAGCCGCTTGGCATGGGGGCACACAGTGCGTTCTTGCTCTTGAGCTGTGTGTGTCTATGGAGCCTGCGGTTTATCTTGTGCTTTCTAGAGCCATAGAAGAGCAAACTGTGTCACTTCCTTTTGGACACAAGATGCCCAAGGGGATGGGATTGTATTTGCCATGAGGACTGTGCCTTTGGGCAGACTCATCTAAACTGTTAGAGACACAGTGGCTATTGAGAGTTATCAGTGATGACAAGGCTGATAGCCCTCCTTGATTTGCATGACCAGGCAGTAGCCAATGTGGCTATAACTCTTTACAGGGTGATGATACTGCAGTCAATTCACTGCATGTCATTCTATGTAGAAGGAACCTCAGAAAAAAGTGTCCTTTTACAGTAAGGTTATTTTGGATACAATGTTTGCTATTTTTTTGTTTAAATTGTTACTCTTTAAATGTAACCAATTGATAATATAAAAACAAAGTTCTATGCTAACCACTTCAGGAAGGGTACGTCGTTGGAGTTTGGCCAGTTATACCCAGTGGTGTATTTTGGTTTTGTGCTGCCCTAGGCAAGACTAAAATTGGGTGCCCCCGCACCCCCATGTAAATTTGCCCCACTCCTTTTTTAACAGATGTGACTCCCTCCAAAATTGAAGGACTACAAGTCCCAGCAAGAACCCCTGAGACCTCACGAGAGGGAGGGTGAGAGGGGGTGGGAGAGAGAGAGGGGGGTGGGTGAGGGAGAGAGAGAGGGGGATGAGAGAGAGAGAGAGAGAGAGAGAGAGGGGGATGAGAGAGGGATGAGAGAGGGGGATGAGAGAGAGAGAGAGAGAGAGAGAGAGAGAGAGGGGGGGGGGTGAGAGAGGATGTGAGAGAGAGAGAGAGAGGGTGATAGAGAGGGGGATGAGAGAGAGAGAGAGAGAAAGAGAGAGAGAGGGAGGGGGATAGAGAGAGAGAGGAGATGAGAAAGGGGGAAGAGAGAGAGGGGGGATAAGAGAGGGGGATGAGGGGGGTGAGAGAGGGGTATGAGAGAGAGAGAGGGGGATGAGAGAGAAAGAGAGAGGGAGAGTGAGAGGAGGGGTGAGAGAGAGAGGGGGGTGAGTAAGAGGGGGTAAGTGAGAAAGAGAGAGGGGGTGAAAGAGAGGGGGGGTGAGAGAGAGGGGAGGTGAGAGAGGCTGCTCTAGCAACCTGTGGCCAATAGAGTCTCAGGTGGAGGTGGGGGGCTGCCCCCCTGCAAAATGCCGCCCTAGGCCTGGGCCTTGTTGGCCTAGGCCAAAATACAGCACTGGTTATACCGGGATGATGCCTGCAGCTGCCGACATCATCCCAGTATTGTTTTTTTAGAGCAGTCGGCTCTCTTGTAAACACAATCCTAGAGGCTAAAGCCCCGTACACACGCGTCGATAATTGGCCGTGAATTTTCGGCCAACGTCCGATCGGCCGATTTTCGGCTTGTTAGTATGATGCTTCCGACAACCGACTCCGACTTTTCGGCCGAAAAAAATCTGGTGTGCAGGCTATAAAATCTTTGTTGGCCGTCAACACAACGGCCGATTTTCCGTCAGTGAGTACAGATTTCGGCAGACAAAAATCTGATGAGCAAGACTGGGCATGCTCAGAGAAGAAAAAACACACGGAAAGTAAAGCAGCACATGACATCACTTCTGAAGTAGATTTTTGTTGGCCGAGAAAATTTGTGTGCAGTCTAGGCACATTCCAACCAGCAAAACACCACTCTGGACAAAAGTCGGACGTTCGGTCGGCCGATAATCGTTGTGTGTGTACGAGGCATAACGTGCCGCTGGATTGCTATTACAAGTAGCGGGAAGGGACATCCCCCTTCTCCTGCCGCCTTCCGCTGATCATAGAGCCGGATCAGCTTTGTTGGGCTCTATGATATAGTAACCCAGAAGCGATGACGTCACATCACATACCCGGATGTAAGCAACTCCATTTTTGAAAGTCAGAAGCATTTCATCTTACGGATCTTGGTGTGATCAAATGCTTTTAAGCTTAGAGGAGGGATCTGGAGTCTAATAGATCTCTTCATAAAGTGTACCTGTCACATGCCTATTGCTGTCCCAAGGGATGTTTACAGCAATTAAAGTGATTAAAAAAACCTTGAAGCGACCATGTAAAAAGAAATAAATACATTTAAAAAAAAAAGGTAGCACAGTGGCTGAGTGGTTAGCACTTCCACCTGGCAGCCTTAGGGCTGTTGGTTTGATTCACAACCACAGTATTGCATGGAGTTTGCATGTTCTTCCTGTGCCTGCGTGGGTTTCCTCCCACACTCCACTGTCCAAATTGGCCTTAGTGTTTGTATGAATGTGAGTTAGGGACCTATATGGTTCATATGCAGAACCCTGAACACAGATTTTTCTAGTTTTGGCTTACTCAGCTAAACACTGTAGAACAAAACAAGCAATGTGCATGGGCCCATAGCATACAAAACAGATCTGTATAACTGACAGGAGATTGTATGGCTGTGTGCATGAGCCCTTGGGCATCATATAGAGCAGTGATCTCCAAACTGCAGCCTGTGGGCCGCATACAGCCCTTTGTTTGCCTATATCTGGCCCTTGAGGAACTATTCTTCTCACTAACACAAGGTATACTATTATACTACATATACTGATGCCAATGATGAGGCACTGACATCAATGATGATGCACTGACGCCAATGATGAGGAGCTGAAGCCAATGATGAGGCACCACTTCTTCTAGGGATGTATCGATACTAGTTTTTAAGACCAAGTATGAGTACTGCACAGAAAAAAACCCTCCAAAGATGGGACTATTGTAGGCAATGTCGGACACCAGGCACAATGACCAAAATGTATAAAAAAGTATAAATGTATTAAATGCCAGGGTATGGGTATAATATATCCACAAAATTTGAAAATGTGGGCTAAAGGGGTATATAGATGAATAGATAAATACAAGAAGAACTTCTACACAAAAAATAAAAACACAGGATGAGACATCCAACAGGTTTCGAGACTTCAAGATTGGCATCCCGGAAGAAGAGTACTGTGTGCAATTTTACATAGAAGTTCTAAAATACAAAAAGACAGTGAATACACAGCACAGAGCAAATATATAAATCAATGCATGAGGTATGGTGTGTATAAAATGAAGTACGAGTACTGATACTTTTTCTCATGTACTCGCCGATACCAAATATCGATACCTATTTTTCAGCTCTGATTCACATATACTTGAATTGGATGCGTTTTGCATCTCATAACGTGAACTAAACGGGCTTTCTATGAAACTGGTTCACATATTTGCAGGCCAGCCACAGTGTGATTTTAAAAAGTGTCAGGTACGATTTCAGTCGGGTTCAAGTGCAATTTCCAGTGTCATATTCTTATACAAATTTGCACCTGAACCACACCTGGACCACTGAACAAAATCGCTCTGGACTCTTTTCACAAATCGCACTGAAACTGGCCCCGCACATATGTGAACCCGGTCAGTCTGTGGACTTGAAGGTATCGGTTTTAGCATCGGAGCATTTGCAAGAGTACTCCGCCGGTATCGGTATAGGTGCAACACAAATTTCCTCCACTGACACCAATCTTGAGGCCCCATTTCTTCCACTTACACCAATGATGGAAAACCATTCCTCCCACATACACCATTGATGGGGCACTATTCCTCCCACTGACACCAACAATGGCGCACTGTTCCTCCTACCGGACATCAACAATGAGACAGTATTCCTCCTACCGACACCAATGATGAGGCATTATTCCTCTCACTGTCATCAATGATGGGGCGCTATTCACCTCGCGGCCACCAGTGATGTGGTTGTATTCCTTCCATTACCAACAATGATGGGGCACCCTTCCTCCCACAGACACCAATGATGAGGCATTATTCCTCTCACTGTCATCAATGATGGGGCGCTATTCACCCCACTGACACCAATAATGGGGTACTATTCCTCCCACTGCCACAAATGTTGGGGTGCTATTTACCCAACTAACACCATTAATGAGACACTATTCCTCCCACTGCCACCAATAATGGGGTGCTATTCACCCCACTGACACTGACGATGAGGAACTATTTCTCCCACTGCCACCAATGATGAGGCACTGTTCACCCTACTGACACAAACGATGAGACACTATTCCTCCCACTACCATCAATGATGGAACGCTATTCACCCCACTGAAACCAACAATGGGGCAATATTCCTTCCATGGACACCAACTATGAGGCACTATTCCTTCCACAGACACCAATGATGAGGCATTATTCCTCCCACAGACACCAATGATGAGGCATTATTCCTCTCACTGACATCAATGATGGGGCACTATTCACTTCACGGCCACCAGTATTGGGGTTGTATTCCTTCCACTGCCACCAATGATGGGGCACCCTTCCTCCCACAGACACCATTGATGAAGCATTATTCCTCTCACTGTCATCAATGATGGGGCGCTATTCACCCCACTGACACCAATGATGGGGTACTATTCCTCCCACTACCACAAATGTTGGGGTGCTATTTACCCCACTAACACCATTAATGAGGCACTATTCCTCCCACTGCCACCAATAATGGGGCGCTATTCACCCTACTGACACAAACGATGAGACACTATTCCTCCCACTACCATCAATGATGGGACACTATTCACCCCATTGACACCAATGATGAGGCACTATTTCTCCCACTGCCACCAATGATGAGGCACTGTTCACCCTACTGACACAAACGATGAGACACTATTCCTCCCACTACCATCAATGATGGGACACTATTCACCCCACTGAAACCAACAATGGGGCAATATTCCTTCCATGGACACCAACTATGAGGCACTATTCCTTCCACTGAGTCTGACCACAACAATGGGGCATTGCCATCAATTATGGCATGCTATTCCTCCTCCTACTGACCATAGGTGCTATGTAATAATATTGCTCCCAATAACCACCTGGCCTGAGGCATTGTTTACTCCCTCTGACACTGGCATTGTCTACTAAGACTGGCCAGAGTCTGGCCCCGAAAAGGCTGAAGGACAGTAATCTGGCTCTTTGTTTAGAAAGGTAGGAGACCCCTGATATAGAGGAATATGTATTCATGTATTTTCCCTTTCCTCTTTCCTGACAACTGTGGATTAGATAACCTGTACGCTCACTTTATCCTCTGATCAGAGAACCAAGCTAACCTGATCTGGGACTTCTCATGGAAGGAAGTCTTTCTGTGAGAGAGCTGAAAAAAATGCTGTATTGCTTTCCTAGGCATGGAAAATACCCAGTTGTTTTGTGTAGGTTTCATTGTACTTCTTCATTTCTGAATGATTTTCACTTTTAAATTTTTAAAACTTCTATTACTTCTTGTTTTGGTTACACTCCCACCATTCGTATCAAAGGCTGTCTAATCAAGGAATATTTATTAGGATAATAACTTCATTTCAGATATTAAAGCAAACAATAATAAGTAGATGGACTCAAGAAGACCATAGACTTTTGAAAGAGGCAGTAAATGTAAGCAAAATCTGACTACATGAACCTTTTTTCCTGTAAAAATTCTCCTTAACCAATTCAGCTCTGGAAGGTTTTACCCCCTTAATGACCACGCCATTTTTTGCGATACAGTACTGCGTTAATTAAACTGAGAATTGCGTGGTTGTGCGACGCTGTACCTAAATAATATTGATGTCCTTTTTTTCCTACAAATAGAGATTTCTTTTGGTGGTATTTAATCATCTCTACATTTTTTTTTTTTTTTTTGCGCTATAAACAAAAGAGAGTGACAATTCTGAAAAAAAATATATATATTTTTTACTTTCTGCTTTAAAACATACCTAATAAAATAAATTAAAAGATCAAATTTTTCCATCAATTTATGCCAATATGTATTCTGCTGCATATTTTTGGTAAAAAAAAATCCCAATAGGTGTATATATTTATTGGTTTGCGCAAAAGTTATCGTATCTACAAACTAGGGGACAGGTTTATGCAATTTTTATTTATTTCTTTTTTACTAGTAATGGTGGCGATCAGCGATTTTTGGCGGGACTAAGACATTGCTGCGGACAGATCGGACACCTAACTGACACTTTTGAAGAGACCAGTGAAACTAACACAGTAATCAGTGCTAAAAATATGCTCTGTCACTGTACTGACACGGGCAGGGAAGGGGGTAACACCAGGGGCATTCAAAGGGTTAAAAGTGTCCCTAGAGGATGCTTTCTAACTGTGTGGGGGATCAACTCACTGGATGATCACAGAGACCTGTGTTCCTAAATAGGAGGAACACAGGATTCCTGTGTTCATCACTGACAGAACAGCGGTCTGCCTTGTTTACATCGGCAGACCGCCATTCTGTCTCGATGGGGAGCGATCGCAGATGGCCAGCGGACATTGTGTCCTCCGGATCTACTAATTAGCTCCCCCTCTGGCCAATCGGCGTGTGTGCACGCCTCCGGCGGCTCGCGCGCCCCCACTATCTGTTACACAAAGTGAGGTACAGGTACGTCGTTTTGCGTAATAGAGCGGACCTGCCGCAGTAAAACTATGGTGGCTGGTCGGCAAGTGGTTAATCATAAATGCATATAAAGGGCTGTGAGCTGAACAACAGAAAATTCTAATCACTGCCGGCTTTTATATTCCAGCAGCTGCTGCAGCCTACATATCTGCACACTGATTGCATTTAATAGAATGCAGTCACTGTTCAGCCAGTGACCAGAGTACCTGGAGGAAACCCACGCAGGCACAGGGAGAACATGCAAACTCCAGGCAGGTAGTGTCGTGGTTGGGATTCAAACCAGCGACCCTCTTGCTGCTAGGTGAAAATGCTAACCACTACACCACTTTGCCACCCTTAAAGTTAAAAAATGTTAGGCCCTGTTCACACCTGAGTGTATTTCAGCCTATAAAAAGCTCATCTCTAAAGTCTCAAAAAGCCCAACAAGCAAAATCCCATTCATTTAATTGGCCCTTGTTCGCATCTGAGCGTTTTGTCTCCTGAAGCAAAACGCCTGAAGCTCAAAAAAGTACATGAGCTTCTTTTTTGGCTGATTACCTGCATTTTTGTTAGATGTCAATGCCTGCCTCCAAACACCTGCAAAAAACGCCTGAAAAAAGCCTGAAAAAATGGCTGTAAAAAGCCCCCCCCCCCCCCCAAAAAAAAAAAAAAAAACGCCTGATAAAAGCTTGAAAAAACACCTGTAAAAAGCCCAAAAACAACGCCTGAAATCGATATGCTCAGGTGTGAATGGAGACTTATAGCAAGCAATAAACCATCACTGGATGACATTCAGGTTTGGAAAACACAGTGCACCATACACAATTGCATTATTTTTTTTAACATTTTTTTTTTTACCTTTTTTTCATTCTTTGTTACACTTCAGTGCCACTGAGCAGGCATGAGCTTAGGTTTAGCTCTTGGTTGAACCCATATTCACCGAATTCGGAAGTCATTTGTTAGTGTTGGGCCAATAAGTTGCGCGCAAGAAATTCCCTACCTCACAGGTGCATGTACAGTATACAAAGGGATGGGATGTTTGTGACATCATTGACCTTATATGGCCACATAGCCATATTGATTAGCCGGCGCAAGATTAATCCCGGCACAGGGGCACCATGCCTAGAAGACTGGTAACTACAGTAAGTTTATTTTTTTGCAGAGGAGACAGAGCATTTCTCTGCTGCGATTAATAGCTTGCCTGCTCACATTTTCTTTTTTAATTCCTTTTAGTTCCACTTTAATATGGGTTAGCTCAGGGCTCAAAATTTAAAGTCCTGAGCTACTAGCCAGGCCTTAAGGGTTACTCGCCACCAGTTGCCCCACCCAACTCCTAACCTGCCCCGCCCCTAATTCCACCCCTTAATACGCCCTCATAAATTATCTCATAAAAGTACACTGTTAAATGTTTGTGCATTAATTCAGAAGTTACAAAAATAAATATTAATAACAACGTTTTCAGTGCCCATCAGTGCAGCCTCATCAGTGCCCATCAAGGGTCTGGAGGGCAGGGGGCTGAAGAGCACTGGGGGGGGGCTGGAGGGGGGCTGAAGAGCACTAAGGGGCTGGAGGGGGAGGCTGAAGAGCACTGGGGGGCTGGAGAGGGGGCTGAAGAGCACTTGGGGGGGCTGAAGAGCACTGGAGGGGCTGGAGAGCACTGGGAGGGCTGGAGAGGGGGGGGGGCTGAAGAGCACTAAGGGGCTGGAGGGGGAGGCTGAAGAGCACTGGGGGGGGGGGGGCTGAAGAGCACTGGGAGGGCTGGAGATGGGGGGGGGGGTTGAAGAGCACTAAGGGGCTGGAGGGGGGGGGGGGGGGCTGTACAGCACTGGGGGGCCAGCAAAAGAAAAAAATAAGTTGGATAGGAGGGGGATGGGGCGGCTGCATATAGAGGAATTGATCTTTCCATATTCCTCCTGCAACCGCTGAATGCCTGCAGAGAGGAGAATCAGGCATCCAGCGGCTGCAGGAGGAATATGAAAAGATCAATTCCTCTATATGCAGCCGCCCCACCGCTCCTCCTTGGGCACTCACCTTCTTACCGTCCCCGCGAGCAGCGCAGCACAGAATGAGGGAGCAGCTGATGACCAAGAGGAGATGATCGACGTGAGTACCGGCTTGACACCCCCCCGCACCCCCCCATTGGTACGCCACTGCTGGCCGGATAATGACAGAGCGCGGATCATCCCACTGTAACAGCTTTAATTGTAATTGCCGGGCGATCACCGACACACACAGTCCCGCCTCCTAGCCCGGATTCTTTGAAAAGAAGCCAGTCTAGGAGGCGGGACTGTGTGTGTCGGCGAGCATCCGGCAATTACAATTAAAGCTGTTACAGTGGGATGATCCGCGCACTGACATTATCGGCCAGCTTTCCTCTTTGTTTCTTTCTTTCCCCTGAGGGGCTCCCAGAGCAGCCCCACGCTCGCCCTACATAATTTTACACTCGCAAAATGCGAGCAGGCGAGTGGGAAATTTGAGGGCTGGGTTAGCTGCTCCAAAACTTTTTATGCTTCTCTTGTTTAGAATCACATGATTAAGTGTAATAACGAAGGACCCCCAGTCAGAAGCAATTCATTATATCCCTATTGGTGACCATACAATTTTTAATACATTTTCTAACCAATGACACCACAAAGCTTCTAATTCACTCCCTAGTCATCTCTGGCCTTGATTACTGCAACTCCCTTCTCATTTGCTTACCTCTACATAGGCTAGCCCCCCTTCAATCCATTATGAATGCTGCTGCCAGGCTCATCCCCCTTACCAACCACTAAGTGCCTGCTACTCCTCGCTGTCAATTCCTCCACTGGCTTCCGCTCACCCAACAAATTAAATTCAAAATGCTAACAACAACTTACAAAGCCATCCACAACTCGGCCCCAGCTACATCACTAGCCTAGTCTCAAAATACCAATCTAATCCTTCTCCTTATTCCTCCCAAGTCCTCCTGATCTCTAGCTCCCTCGTCACCTCCTCCCATGCTCACCTTCCAGGACTTTTCCAGAGCCTCCCCAATCCTATGTAACTCACTACTCCAATCTCTCTGAATATCTCCTACTATGTTTGCTTTTAGATGATCCCTAAAAAACCCTCCTTTTCAGAGGAGCTTATAGTGCCCACACCTAACAACTGTACTTTGATTTTCTCTGTCAGCTCATCCACCACAGTTATTACCTTTTGGGTCATTTGACCCTCTCTCCTAGATTGTAAGCTCTAACGAGCAGAGCCCTCTGATTCCACCCGTATTGAATTGTATTGTAGCTGTACTGTCTACCCTCATGTTGTAAAGCGCTGCGCAAACTGTTGGCGCTATATAAATCCTGTAAATAAATAATAAACAATCAATTTATTTTCTGATTGATCTCTTCCATTAGAAACAATCAATCTATAGTGGACAACCCATTTCATTGACCTGCCTCTTATGGGAAAGCAGATTTTGATTGGTAGTAAAGATATGATCGTAATGTAGGATCATTAGTTGTCAATCACATCTCAGCTTCCACCAAGTAATCTCATAATCCTAACAAAACTATGATAGGTATTCCTGTACCTTGTCTGTAATACCCAAATCGTGTGACCATGCTGACCAATGGGAAGCGCTTCCTTCTACCGGAAGAAGAAGTCTTAGGCTGGCCATACATTATTCAAATTTCTTACAATTTTCTGTACAATTTTCTTTAAATTTACCTTCAACCATGTAGTACAAAGGCCTGCCTAATTGGATACAATTGAAAGTGTTGTTTGTTTTGACCTCTTATTATATGTTTTTTGGTAAATCTAACAGAAAATTGTACAAGAAAATTGAACATGTATGACCAGCCTTAGATACACTTCCCATTGGTCAGCAAGGTCAGCGCTATATGGTCAACACAGAGCATCTTGGCTGCAGTGGAGTCCAGGATATTTGGAGTTAGTCCACCTTTTCATTTTTCATAAAAACGTACCGTTTAAGAAAATATGTTTTTGATGTTTTACAAGTATCCAGAACCTTTATACTGTATATCAGGGGTGGGGAACCATTTTTCTGCCAAGGGCCATTTGGACATTTATAACATCATTCGGGGGCCGTACAAAATTATCAACTTAAAAATTAGCCTGTTATATTTGGTCAAACATTTAATTAATTCACCCCTAATGTGATGGCTGGAACTGCTTCTCTTTGGTGAGGTGTGTGATGTTAGCTGGTATTGATGATGCTGCTACTCCCAACTGGTTTTCCAGGTTTGCGTCGGTCAGTCTGGTGCTCAGTCGACTCTTTGTGTTGGTAAGTTTTGAAAAGAACTTCTGGTGGGTACTGCTGGCTGAAACTGCTGGTGGGTACAGCTGGCTGGTACTGCTGGTGGGAAATGCTGGCTGGTACTGCTGGCTCAGGCTGGCATTGCTGGCTGGTACTGCTGTGGGTACTGCTGGCTCAGGCTGGTACTGCTGGCAGGAAATGCTGGCGTGAGACTCAGGAACGGCACCGCGCTGGAGGAAGATAGATGCAATGCTTCCTGTATTGGTCACAGGTAGAGTGCATTTTAAATCACTCTGCCTGTGACTCAGACTGTCAGGACGGAGCCCGAACTATACAGGAAATATTGTCTCCATTCTGACAGCTCAGCTGAGAGACACAGACTTAGCGGCAGCCTGGGGGACCAGACCAAATGATTTTGCGGGCCGCATACGGCCATAGGTTCCCCACCCCTGCTGTATATGGACAGTTTAGACTGGATAAATGAAAATGCATGCTTTAGACATTTAATGCATTCTAAGACGTTGTTAATGTGATTTTCTTCTGCTGAAGTTTAACGTGGCTAAAATTAACACACATTGTAAGACATTTCATGCATTTCCAGCGTACACCATTGTTCACGGAATATGCATTAACAGATGAAATATAGAATCTATTATTTCCAAATGTTACCCCCATTATTACGATTATGAATTGTGAAATGAAACTACGCTGTATTTTATACTTCAAATAACAGGGTAGATATTGCATTGTTAGAGCTGAAATCTTTGGCTACTTTTTAACTACAGCTGGTGAAGATGAAAGCCAACAATGAACTATACATATAAGAATTTGCAAAGCTTAATGTTTATCTAAAGCCGAGAACACACATGTAATGTATGTCAGCTTTCCCTTTCTGAGAAATTAAGGCTGCACTCAATTTCTTTTTCTGCAAGCGCAGAAAAATACCTGTTGATATTGATAGAAATTCAGTATCCTCGTGACTTAAATCGTAATTAAACCCATCAAATTAATGTTTCCAAAAACGAGTTCACACCATGCGCAGAGAGGTCAGTTTTTCTGCATGCGTTCTGCAAGGGCACAAAGAAAACATTTGTTCTCTATGTGCCCTGTTCACACCAGGGCACTGTTATCAGGAGCAGATTTTTTTCTGCGCAATATTCTGCAACATGTTTGCAGTTTTCTGCATGGAGAAAAAATTTGACGTGACAATAACTACTTCTGGACCGGAAGGTTTTACCCCTTTATGACCAGCTCATTTTTTTTGATACAGCACTGCATTCATTTAACTGACTAATTGTGCAGTCGTGAGACGCTGTTCCCAAATACAATTAATGTTCTTTTTTCCCCATAAATAGAGCTTTCTTTTGCTGGTATTTGATAACCTGTGCGATTTTTATTTTTTTGCGCTATAAACAAAAAAAGAGTGACAATTCTGAAAAAAAAACAATATTTTTTTACTTTCTGCTATAAAACACAGGCAATAAAAAAAAAAAAAAATCTATTTTTTGTTTCATTAATTTAGTTTCATTAATTTAGGCCAATATGTATTCTGCCACATATTTTTGGTAAAAAACAATCCCAATAAGTGTATATTGATTGGTTTGCGCCTATAAACTAGGGGATAGATTTATGTAATTTTTTTTTTACTAGTAATGGTGGCAATCAGCAATTTTTAGCAGGACTGTGACATTGCAGCGGATAGATCAGACACCTAACTGACACTTTTGACATTTTTGGGGGGACCAGTGACACTACTACAGTAATCAGTGCTAAAAAAATATACACTGTTACTGTACTAATGACACTGACAGGGAAGGGGTTAACACCAAGGGTTAAATGTGTCCCTAGGGGATGCTTTCTAACTGTGTGGGGGATGGATTTAGTAGATGAACATAGAGAGGATTTCTGTATTCATCTCTGAAAGAACGGCGGTCTGCCTTGTTTGCATTGGCAGACCACCATTCTGTCTCCATGGGTACATAGTGTCTGCCGGACTCGCTGATTGGCTCCCCCACTGGCTATTACACAAAATGATGTACAGGTACGTCATTTCGCATAATAGAGCTGACCCGCCACCGTCAAAGTGCGGGGGCTGGTCAACAAGTGGTTAAGATTGTGGTGTGAACAGGGCAGAAGAGAAAGTAATGACACAGGACTTGGTGAATGTCAGTCAAAAGTACTTTAACATTTATTTGCTTTTAGCAATTGATTGAATGAATGAAATTTCCTAAAGAAAACAAAAAAAAAATCACTGGTAGAAATCTTTAATTTGAGAAAAACTTTCTAATCATCTGCTACTTTAATTATTATTATTTATTTTTTATGGTAAAAAATGATTGTTGATTTGATCACATTAACTATAAGAAAGTCAAAACAAATGTTTCTAAAACACAAATTTTTCTAAAGAAATTCTGAAGGTGTATGGTCAGCATTACTGTGTTCTAAACTTAAACCTTAAACAATGATATCTGTTTTCCAAGGTATCCTCTGTGAACAACACAACCCCCATAGCACTATGTAATGTGATTAAAAGGGGATGTGTTTCTAGGGCAAGTCATACATTATGCAATTTTGCTTTTTCTTCAAGCACGAATTAAAGGAAAGAAAATTGCTTGATTTCCCCCATCAACAGAATGTTAGAATACAATGATCACTGCTGGTGGTCATAGCCACTGGCAGTGATCGAACGTAAAAAAAATCCCCAACAGGCTGGTTGTACTGAAGTTGATCAACAGATTGACTTCAGTACAACCAGCCTGCCAATATATAGATCGAAATTCTGCCAGGTTTCGGCTAAACTGGCTGATTTTGGATCCATCTATGGCATGCTTAACCACTCGCCAACCACCGCAAGAACATATACTGCGGCGGTCAGCCCCTCCTGGGCAAAGTGACGTAGGGGTACGTCACTGGCCCACGAGCCTCTAGGGGGCGAGCGCACACCGCCGGAGGTGTGCTCCCACCCCCGCTTGTTTCCTGACATCCCTGCGCCAGTGACCGGCAGCTCCGATGTCCGCCGGTCACTCACGATCTCCCGCTGGAGAGGGAGAAAGGCAGGCGGCTAATGTAAACAAAGCCGTCTGTCATTCTCTCTGGTGTAACTGCAGAGATCATATGATCCTGCTATGTAGGATCCTATGTCTCTGTGGTTACATCACAAGCCACGCCCCTTGACAATTAGAAGCACGCCCCTAGGGACACACTTAACCCCTTGATCACTAATAAAGTTAACCCCTTCCCTGCAAGCGTCATTATTACAGTAACAGTGCATATTTATAGCACTGATTACTGTAGTAATGTCACTGGTACCCCTAAAAGTGTCAAAAATGTCAGTCAGGGGTCCGATCTGTCTGCCACAATGTCGCAGTTCCGCAAAAAAAAATCGCAGATCGCCGCCATTACTAGATAAAAAAAATTAAAATAAAAATGACATACATCTTTCCCGTAGTTAGTAAACGCAATAACTTTTGCGCAACCAATCAAAATACACTTATTGCGATTTTTTTTTACCAAAAATATGTAGCAGAAAACAAATTGGCCTAAAATGTTAAAAAATTTTGATTTTTACATTTTTTTTTGAGAATTTCATATAAAAAAATGTGAAAAATATTGTTATTTTTTCAAAATTGTCGCTATTTTTTTGTGTATAGCGCAAAAAGTAAAAATCACACAGGTGATCAAATACCACCAAAAGAAAGCTCTGTTTGTGGGAAAAAAAGAACGTCAATTTCATTTGTCCGTTAAAGTCACGCAGTGCCGAATCGCAAAATAGGCCCTGGTCTTTGAGCAGCCAAATCCTCCGGGGCTTAAGTGGTTAATCCAATCAGAAGTGCAAGGGTAACAATTGTGCTCCTCCACAGATACAGTACTGTGAGAGGGTATTATCACACTAGGATAAGAAGTGTGTTACTGGCAGGATTACCAGGTGAAAATAAAGGAAAAAAAGCCTTAAAAAAAGAAAGCAAATTCAGCACCACATCTAAGGACTGGTAAGCTGCCTAATATTATATTTTTGGGGTTTAGATATGATTTAGTAGTAAATGCAGAAAGGCATTATACCTCAGCCCTTAATTCATGGATGTTGTCCATGATCAGGCTAAGTTTGTACAATCTGTCCAGGTAATACACCTTTGCAAAACACAGCAATGGCAAACAAAGGGCAGCTTTATTGACTTTCTGTTGGTCTGTGACAGTTAAAGTGACACTAAACTCTTGTCTAACCACTTCCCCTCTCACACCTGTTCACCCCCTATGGACCAAGGTAATGCATATATTGCTTTTTTTTTTTTTTTTTTTAAGGACAAACAATGCCTTCTTTTTGTAATATTGTCTTGCAACAATTACTTTTTTTTTTTACATTCCTTATAAAATAAAATGCAACAAATGTTTTTTTTTTTTCTTTTTTGAGCAGTGTTATTTAAAAAAAAGTGCTACTGCATATATATTGTACACATTTTATTCTGTAATTTGTCCTGGTTAAAATGACACTAAAATAATGATTATGGTACAAAGCATTGCAAGCTTATTTACAAATGAAATCAACAGTGTTTTTTTTTTTTTGTTTTTTTTGTTTTTTAAATGTGTATATAAAAGTTAAATGTGTAAAAATATAAAAAAAAACAGAAGTTTTAGGTATTAATTGTTAATAAAATTGAAAAAAATCAGCAGGAAAATAAGAGTTAAAGAGAGAAGTAGGAGTTAATAAGGGCTGATTAGAGTGACTTAAAGGTTAATATGGGGTTAAACAGAGGATGCAGATGAAATAACAGAAAGATACAAATGTAACAATATGTTACTTTGTATCCTTGTATAGTCTGGATCTGATTCAGACTGCTTTTTTGACAGCTAGAGCTCTTCTCTGAGGATACTAAGGCCTCTTTCAAACTGGCAGAGTCCACCAGCAGATCTGGCTGCTCAGCAGGGGATCGCTCTGCTGATTCCCGCTGAGCAGGTGGATGACAGGTTCATGTCCATAGCCCGTTCTCCTCTATGGCTGTCTAATGTTTTATTATGTATTGTGTCTATTTATGTTCACAGTTCCTTCACCAGGCATAGGTGCCTTAATAAATTAATTGCTACCTTTTCACCAATACTCAGCCATCACGGTGTTTTCTTTGGTGCCTATATCTGATCACCCTTGATTTGTGAAGAGTTTTGAAGGCAATCCTTGTTTTCATTGCATTCACAGATTCTTTTTGTATATGGTATTTTGGGATCAATAGGTACTCATTGAGACACATCTCAGTCTGAGTGTTTGCTCTTGGTATTTATTACAAGGCCTCTATAGGAACCAACTCTTTTCATTTTTTTTGTTGATGGAAGCTGTTTCCATCCAACTGTCATCCAATCTGCTGGATGGATGGGGAACAGATCTCCATCTATCTGGTTTTAGCGGACAGGATCGGAACAAATGTCATCCGTTGTAAGCAGATGCATGTCCCCTGACATTGGTCGCTCCATAAAGAGCAATGGATGGTCCAATCAGGTCCAGCTGAAAAACTGATAGGCAGAACTAATCGGTTCGTCAGTGTAAAAAGGAGCCTTATGCCGGCTTTGCCTAATCACAGCCAATAATTACGGTATACTGGGGGAGGGGGTGGCAGAAGCAGGGCAGAGACACTGGATGTGCTACACATGCCTTGTGTACAATGATGACATTTTTTGAGCCTTGTGTAGCATGCCCAAAGTCTGCAACTAGGTAAAGAAAAATAAACTATTCAATCCGATGCTACATCTGTCCCCTGGTGCCTCTACACTGAGAACCGATCACTCGGTTGTCAGCTGTCAATCAGCAGCTCTTCGCTGTGCAAAATCCTTGCTCACTGGAATGCTGGGCTGTGGAGGGGCAGGGAGCTGCCGGCTCAGGCTCTCAGCGGCTTGCTGAGAGGCTGAGCCAGGTGTCGGTCCAGGCACCTGGTGCATCCCGGCTCTGTGGTCATGATGACGCGGCGCCTGGACCGACTACTGTGATGCTCTCTGCTGTAAATGGGTCACAACAGTGCAGAACAAACTGCACTCCTGTGATCCATATGAGATGTACAGCCAAACGAGCTTTGGCTGTAGATCTCCCTTAAATAATCAACTTCTGCCTAACAGGGCAGCCAAACTCTGGTCAAAATTTAGCCAGTCCCTGTTATATTTCAATTAGTGTATGCCCAGCTTTATTATTTTGGCTTTGGTTGTGGACATCCAGAGGTTGTCCATGACCATCTATGACTGATCATGGACAAGTGTGTCATTGTGCTCTTTAATGTGAAGCTTGAGGGATGTTCATGGGCAATTACAGAAATCCAGGAGGATGATCCCCTGACTGATTGCAGTAAATTGCAGCATGGCTCATGTGACTTAACATACAGTGATCTCCTATATAGTTTAGAAATGTCACCACACCTGTAATTTGGTAATTAACAGGATGCTGTGAAGGATAGCGTTCGTTAGTAGCTGTTTAAATGTATTTTTGTCTTTGTTGCCAGTGTCCCTATTGAGGAGATTGGCTTTCCCCTCATGTCCCAAAGACACAAGTGATAGGAAATCTCTTTAAAGTAGGGGCAGAGATGCATAGTAACAAAGTAGAACTACTTCACTACAGTACTTAAGTACCGAAAAGGCGGTATCTGTACTTTCCTAGAGTAGAATTTTTTTCTCCTACTTCCACTTTTACTTCACTTCATTTTTTCGATGATTTCAATACTTCTACTCCATTATTTTTTTTGTGTGCTGCATAGTTACTCATTACTATTATAAAAATTACCACTGCCAGAACAGTAGATGGCAGGTTTCATGAAGCTCAAAACGTGTATTATCAGCGCATACGAAAATAAATGCTACTGTATGTATAAATAAAAGCTGCATTTGAAAGAATAAAAAACAATATGATGTTCAAACTTTTGACTTCTTTCTTTAATAACTACATAACACAGTACTTGTACTTTTACTTTCAGTACTTGAGTAGCATTTTTTTTTTCAAAACTACTGGTACTTTTACTTTCAGTACTTGAGTAGCAAAATTTAAAAAAAAACTACTTGTAATACTTAAGTACAAAAAATGTTGAATACTTTAGTACTTCTACTCAAGTCACTTTTTGATCGAGCACTTCCACTTCTACTCAAGTCACTTTTTGATCGAGCACTTGTACTTTTACTCAAGTATGGGTTTCGAGTACTTTATACAACTCTGAGTAGGGGGTGAATCTCCTTCCAGAGGGTACATAAACAACAATATAAACCTAAAGCCGGCCACAGACAGTTTGAATCTCGGCCGGTTCAGCAGGAACTGGCTAAAATTCGAACCATGTATGGGAAGGCTGAATGTACTCAAGTTGATAGATTGATCAACTTGGATACAACCAGCCTGCCAGATTTTACACACGATTATTGTTAGCGGCTGTCATAACAGGAAAGAAATTCGCTCTGTCTATGGCCAACCTAACAATGGTTCTAAAGCCCCGTACACACGAGTAGAAATTTCGTCCGACGACCGATCTGCCGATTTTCGACTTGTTAGTATGGTGCTTCCGACAACTGACTCCAACTTTTTGGCCGAAAAAATCCTGGTGTGCAGGCTCTAAAATTTTTGTCGACCATCAAAACACGTCCGATTTTCGTCTTATTAGTACAGATTTCGATGGGGAAAAATGCTCAGAGATGAAAGAACACAAAGAAAGCAATCCAACACATGACATCACTTCTGAAGTAGAATTCTGTCGTACGGGAAAATTTGTGTACAGTCTAGAGCACATTCCAATCAACAAACACCACTCTGGACAAAAGACGGACGACCGGTCGGCGGAAATTTGTTGCGTGTGTACGAGGCTTTACTCTTCACCATTCCATCCAAAACTGATAGAAAAGTTTTGGCTTTAGATGAACAGTAAGGAAAGACTAAGCATTGTTCATATCTAAGTGGACTACATAAAACAACTCCAAAGTATCATATGGAAAAAAACTTTAGTTAAAAAACACATTCTTATGAGGTCTCCATATATCTGTCATGGATCTTGAGGGAGAAAAATGAAGCAGAATTTTTGTTTATCTATTATGTTCATGTGAATTGTTTAAAAGTTAAATAGTTTATCTGACAGAGGTTTGAAACTGTTTAAAAAAAAAAGCATATATTTAATCATTCGAAGATGTCCTAGAGCTCCAGCCATGTGACTTTGACTTTGGTTGAGAGGATGTCATCATTCTGATGTAGGCTTCTCAACCATTGTGATCATACTGCTACATTGTAACTTTGTAGCAAGTCTCAAGGCCAAAGGCAGCAGGAGAGTGCCAATCTATTTCAGACTTTTGTGAACACAGCCTGAGAAGTGTACAGGCCACAGGAATTAAGTCCCATACACACGATCAGAATAACGTACAAGGAGGTAGATGGTAACCCTGGATTATTCCATTTTTTGTTGAAGTTGGAAAAAAGACAGAAGATATATCCGCAAGGCGATGGGATCAAAGTTGCCTCATTCAAATCCTGCAGAAAAAGCTGATTGGTTTCGATAAAATTTCTATAGTTTTTTGCAGTTTTGATTAAATCATTCAATGAATTGTATTGAAGCTGTCAGTGTATTGTCCAGGTTTAATTTAGCAATCAACCAAGCAGGAACCTTCTTCTGAGCAAATGCTGCAAAATAGAGCCAAAACTGCACTGGTTACCTGTTGATGTCATTGTATGGGCCTCAGCATTTTAGGTGGTCCCGTTGGCCTGCCTGATTTCCATATAATTTATTTACTAGTGGTTTATTATGCCTGTTGTGCTTTGGTTAGTTTTCCTGGCCCCCGTTTTTTATCTTTTAGGTTATCGGGTCACAGAAGCCTCTGAAGGGTGTTGGCAGATCTAACAACTTTGTCTGTTACCAAGGAAAGGTGGAACATTCTCCTCCCCAGTGACTGACTGGATCCATTTTGAGGGGATGAACTGTCACCAATAGTTTGGTACTTGTGTCTTTAAATATTTCTTCTCAGCAGAGATCATCAAACTTTTTTTCTCACACCCACAAGACTATGAAACTTGCCCCCCCTCCCTTTTTTTTGTCTGTTGCGGTTAAACTCTATGTGGGGAATCTCAATCAGTATGTGTATGGACAGGTGATTATTGAAAGGAATTATCTGTTAGTATTCGGGGCTTGGGCCTAAATGGCTGAGCCCTTGCTGTCAATTTATTTATCATTTGTTGGTGGACCTGAGCCTAAATTGCTAAATCCAGTTTTGATTTTGGTTATAAATAGTTATTTTAAAAAAGTTATTTCAAAGCTGTTGTGGTATAAAGTTATTTTTTTCGGCTAATGATAAATTTAATTTATTTACCCGCAGGAGAATTTGATTGCATAAATAAAAGCTGTTTAGTGCCGGTTCACACTACCGCGGCACGACTTTGGGGGCGACCTGTGAAGTCGCGTGCACCGCGACTTCGGCGCGACTTGCACGGACTTCATATAATGAATGTCAATGCAAGTCGCTCCGATGTTGCCCCGAAGTAGTACAGGAACTACTTTCTAAGTCGGAGCGACTTGAGTCGCTCCTATTAGAACGGTTCCCATAGCACTGCATGGACCGCGACTTGTCAGGCTGACCAGTCGCCTGACAAGTCGCGGTAGTGTGAATGGGCACTTAACTTTATACTTGTGTCTGTTTGTTTTCCTATTTACATTTTTTATGGTGTTTATTCAGGAGGTTAGTCCTGTGCAGTTCCATACCACACTGAAGTTCCCTATTTAGGCCAACAGATCACCTGAGAACAGTATGGCCAATAGAAATTATAATCCTAAGGAATGGTGGCTTCCAGATTAAAGTAGTTGTAAACCCCTAAATATACACAGTGAAGTGTCTGGCCTCAGATGATACACAGAGATTAAACCAACCCTTCTACATAAATTGTACCTGTTTATCTGCAGTCTTCTCTTCTCTACATCTGTTCAATGTGCAGAATTTAGAGTTCATATGAGAGTTCTGAAAAAAGTGGGCGGGGAGCTATAGTTACACTCTGCAGAGCTCAGTGAGGAGAGTTCTGAGAGCTGATTTGAAGGAAGAGACACACCCACCTCCACACAGCACACAGGAACAGAGCTGAGGCTGTCAATCAGCTGGACTCCCCTCCCTTGATACCATTTTTCTGATGGTGTCAGGAAAAATTATCAGAAGTGATTTATGCTGATAGCAAAGGAACAAAGCAGCAGATGGAAATGACACTTAGTGCTCTTAATTGAGACAAGTACACACTATAGAGAGATATGCTTTGTTCATATTTCATGTCGGAGGTTTACAACTACTTTAATTGAAGCTGCTGGTTCTCTACACACCTGCTCAAGAGATATAGTGGGGTCCATTATGGGAGAATGTGCATTTAATTCCAGAAATAAGAGATTTACAGATAAAATTCAGAGAAAATACATTAGAGGGCTCACTACAAGGGTTAACTGTTAGTTTTGCCTAGGCTATTCATTGATCCCACAGCCTGCACTGCTCTTGAATGGGGTGATATCAGAGAGCTTCAACCCATGGCTTTGGGGACTGGTTTCACAAAGAGAAAAAAGCTTTTGGTACTGAGAAATGATGTAAGCATATCACCTTGTTCATTAACCCCTAGGAAACACTAGCAAGGTACCCCTACAGTGGGGACAAGGACCCACTACAAAAGTAAATCTTTTTCTCCAGAGTTAAACTTTAATGTTAACTGATGTTGAAATTTATATTGGATAGGGTTCAGGAATAGCTGTCATACAGCTGTCAGAAAAGTTCCTTCCTTTCTTAGCAGCCCTTAAAAAATGAATTAAAGGTAGGTAACAGTGATTTTGATTTTACCTCTGTAAAGGTCCTTTTACTTGGTCTGTGTCTGGTCTGTTCAGTGTGGGATTTGTGAACAGATCCCCTGTTGAAACAGAGCAGTAAGGACTAATGTCACTTTATACACTCATTATTTATTTCTTTATTACAGATACTTATATAGCGCCATAAATATACACAGCGCTTTACATACATATTGTACATCCACAGGTCCCTAACTCAAATGCATACACTAGGGGCCAATTTAGACAGCAGCCAGTTAGCTTACCAGCATGACTTTGGTGTGTGGAAGGAAACCAGATTACCCGGAGGAAACCCACGCAGAAACAGGGAGAACATGCAAACTCCAAGCAGGTAGTGCCACGGTTGGAATTCGAACCGATGGCCATAGGACAGGACAAGTTTCTCTTTATAACACTTTCATACCCATTCATTTTCAGCTTTTTGACAGCAGACCTTTAGGGACCAATGTTTGATCTACGTTCTTCTACTTACATCAAGCTACCTGTGATCCATCATGTTTAGGTAATTTCCTTTCAGACCTGTACATAAAGGTAAATGGATGTATACAGATGCATGTCCGTCTGCCCATAGGCTCAGGTCTATTACACACTGGACCTTTAGCCTCAAAGCATGAGATCCCAGTGTTTTGGTGTGGGTGAAAGGCACAAGTGCACCTCCCAGCCCTGCTGCTGGCAGTCTGTTAGAGGCTAAAAGCTGATGTTGGTGAATGGGACTGGATGGTGCACCCTATATTACTAAGTTTTAGGGCAGTATGCACCCAGGGTTTAGGATTTGACAAAGGAGCATGCCCCAAAACATGTTATCCTGGCTTTCTAACCATCCTTCCGGTGTGTTCCCACATGCCCTGCTAGCCTATGGTGTGCAGCTGTCTCCCAAGTTCCGGTCATGTTACTTCTGGGGACACAAGATCCTCCAATCCCTGTGCTGCCAGTGGTCCCGTCACGGTTCTGCAGCTCCATCGCAGCCTTCTGCCACGGACTCCTGCAGCCCTCACAGCCCTTCCGGCACATCCTGTCCATCAATGATTTGGATCTTTCAACTAGGAGCTGTGTGGACAGCACCACGTAAGACATTTAATTGTCATTTCATTAAAGCATGATTTTAACTGGATTTCCTTGTCTCCTGTGGATCATCCTGGGCTCTGGTTAGTGCATCTACCCCACACAGTCCATTCCACAGACTGTTTTCATAGGACCTGCCTGGAGCGCCTTGACCGCGTGCTTTTGTAAATTGTCTTTACCACTATCTCGGTGGTAACGATGAGGTTGCCAGACAAGTCCACATACCAGGCTTTGCACCTTTCTCTGGCTGCTGATATGGATCCACGTTGTGGTACTGCAGTATAGCGCCTTACATTCTTTTATATTATATGCCCAGGGACAAATACCCAGGTACACAGACTGCTTGAGCTCAGGCCATTTGTCCCTAGGTATTTACTGCCCTTAACATTAGTACCACTTGGCACACCATCCAGCTGCACCAGCTTTTAGCCTCTCAGGCTGCATTCACACTTGTGCCACTTGTCATGCAACTTTGGACATCAAAGTCCCATGACAAGTCCCAGCCCATTCTTTTCAATGGCACCCATTCAAATCGGTATGACTTTAAAGTCACATCGACTTTGAAAAGGTGCCTGCGCTACTTTGATGTGACTTTGATCCAGAGAATGTAAAGTCATATCAAAGTCATGCAAGTGTGAATGGAGTCTCACTGAGTATTACAGACTGCTGGCAGCCGGGCTGGACAGTGTGCCTGTGCCACACCGAAACACCAGGATCTCATGCACTAGGGATTAACACCCAGTGTACATGAGGCCGTGCATGGAGCTTCTGATTAGGTCCATTTAAAAGGCCCGTTATTCTGTGCAGATCTTAATCAGCTGTCCCATAATCTGCAAGATTCACTGACTCAAGACAGTTTGTTGATCTTAAACTGTCATAGGTAGGATTTTATACTTCCTAATTGGGTACACATTTTCAACACAAAACGAATGCCAAGGAAGCCAAAAGAAACTTTTAGGACACAAAGCCAGAATATGAGTTGATTTTAGGTTTTGTAGACAAATGGACCCTTAGGCATGGATTGGCTCACAGCAGGGGTCCGGGGGCGTCCTTGTTCACCATTTCAGGTCCGATTTCAGTCAGAATTTTTGTCAGAATTTGGACCTGAAATGGAATAGTAGATGTACAGGACTCCTGTGCAATTCACACCAGAGCCACTCCGGAGATATGTGAACTGGCTCCATAGAGAGCCGGTTACAATCTCCTGACATGCAAATTGGATGCGGGGAAACCCACATCCAATTTACAATAGCATGAACCCAGCCTTAAAGTGGAACTTTAGTCAGAAAATGAAGTCCTGCTTGATCACTTCAGGGTGGCGTCTTTTGCAGGTATAGCTACTGTATGTAAAACACTAAAAATAAGTGTCTATATTGTTTAACCACTTCAATACAGGACACTTTCACCCCCTTCCTGCCCAGGTCAATTTTCAGCATTCAGCACTGTCACACTTTGAATGACAATTGCACGGTCATGCTACACTGTACCCAAATGAAATTTTTATAATTTTTTTTCACACAAAAAGAGCTTTCTTTTGGTGGTATTTAATCACCGCTGGGTTTTTTATTTCTTACAAAAAAAAGAAAAAAGACAGAACATTAAAAAAAAAAAAGTTTTCTTATTTTCTGAGTAAATTTTGAAAATAAGTAATTTTTCTTCTTCACTGATGTGTGCTGATGAGGCTGCACTTATGGGCACTGATAAGGTGGCACTTATGGGCACTGATAAGGTGGCACTTATGGGCACTGATGAGGTGGCACTGATGAGCAGGTACTAATATGCCGCACTGATTGTCACTCATAGGTAGCATTGATAGCACTGATGAGCACTGATAGGCGGCACTGATGAGCACTGAGAGGTGGCACTGATGGGCACTGAGAGGCGGCACTGATGGGCACTGACGGGCGACACTGATGGGCAGCACAGATAAGCAGGCACTGATGGGCACTGACTCACAGCTCTATGGGCACTGATGGTGGGCACTGTGGGCACTGATGGTGGGCACTGTGGGCACTGATGGTGGTTTCTGTTTTTTTAACTTTTCTGTAATCAGGGCACTGATGATCAGTGCCCTGATTACCTGTCCTAGGCTTCCCTTTGAGGAGGAGCCGCTGATCGGCTCTCCTCGCCACTCACTCTGACAGTGTGTGAGGCGAGGAGAGCCGATAAACGGCACTTCCTCATTTACATGTGACCGGCTGTGATTGGACACAGCCAATCACATGGGTAAAGAGCCATGTCATTGGCTCTTTACCGAGATCGGGGTCGTGCCGTGTCCTAGCAACACAGAGCAGCCACAATTGCCGCACTGCGCGCCCCCGTGGGCGCGCCAGAGAGGCCGCTCTGGTTCGCCGTCATATGATGGCGTCCCAGAATGAGAGCCCCACCGCTCCGCCGTCATTTGACGGTGGGCGGGCGTGAAGTAGTTAAAAGCCAGTAATACACCATCTCACCCTGCTCTGCACATGCTCAGTTGCTCTCCATTTTAAGGCATTTTTAGGCATTGAAGAGTTTGTAGAGGCTGATCTGCGGACAGCTTTAAAGCGGAATTAAACCCTCCTATCCTTTACAACCAAGGAAACTGCTTCTGCCATGGTGCTGCACATGTGATCAGTTATGACATCAGCCATTTGATGGTTTGACAGTTTGGTTAAGGACACAACCAAATTAGCAACAGTTAGCAATCCCGGCATTCCTGGAATGTAACTGTTTTTTGAAACCATGAATTCAGTGGGTTTAGTTCCACCTTATGATTTACTCCTGGGGCTTTGGGCTTCAGCAAAATGGCAGCCTCCAGCAAGAAGATACAGGAGCAATGCTGGAGGAAATTTACAGCACAACTAATGTTGGTAGCATAATTATTATTGTGGAATATATGTTCCTTGCTAAAGAACATTATTTTTTATCAAGTAGTTATGGGTAAAGTTCCATTTTAAAAGAAGACGCCATACTGTGAGACACCTGTAACTTGTCATGGTTATGGAAAATGACATTCCAAGCAGTACATTCACTGGCGTTGCAGACAGTGGGAAAATGGTAATGTGAGCCCATAGTCATTTGCTTGAGTCTTTTCTAGTTTCCTGACACGATGTAACCCCTTTTGTAATCAACTTTGTAAGTGTGTGATATGTCTCATTAGCTTTAAGGCAAAACAGTTAACAAGGGAGCTCTTGACTATGTTAGGACTTCATCACTGAACTCTTGAACATTCTCAGGCCAGCAGACATTGCGGGTTTATATTTCAGTCAGTGATATGTTAAATACAGCACCCATCCTTGGAGTAGCACAAACACTCTTTTGATAGATGCATGTCATATGCCCCAAGGCAGTCAATGATAATATTGTAGAAATGCACTGTGCCTCATTGTAAAAAAGTATAAAAGCTCTGAAAAGGATGGGGATTACTGGCATGTATATTGCCCAGACGCACACTCAGTACAAGCGATCTTTGTAATGAAGCTCCATTCCACAGAATGCTTCTGGTCAGGTGGCGCAGTGGGGGAAGAGAGGGAAAAAAGAGTGAACCAGAGTTACTTTTGTACCCCTCCCTCTGTAAACATGGCTGAATAGGCACAAAAGGATGCACTGTGTTCACATAAAATGACATAATACAAAACTAAAGTGAAAGAGAAGAACTGCTTGAATCATCTGTAAAAGAAATCTGGAGCTTTCATTCTCAAATGTATTTGCATTTTTTACAGTTTGTTGCTTCTTGTCTTCCTTTTCTCTGACTGTATGTTCAATAGCTGTAATAATTAGGCCAATGACATGATTATACGCTTATTTGGGGCAGAATACATCTTAAGCAATTACAGTAAAATATTTCTGGGTACAGCAGTAAGTACTTAAAGGGTAACTCCGCTTTCATGGGGAAAAGAAATAGCAAATAAAGGAAAAACAATATAGCGTATACAATTGCGACACAAATCATATTGTAATTGAATGTTATTAAAAATGGCCTTTCCTTTTTATTCTGCAGCTGTTGTAATTTTCTGAAAATGCAATGCAATATGGCTTCTTGGAGCTGTTCTGGACACAGAATGTGCACTGACCACACCCCAGAAACATAATTTCCTGTTTGTGTGATTGGCTCACCAATTTTCCCAAAAGTCTGCCGTAAGCCTCGTACACAAGCAACGAATTTCCGCCAAACGGTCGTCCATCTTTTGTCCAGGGTTGTGTTTTGTGGGTTGGAATGTGCCTAGACTGCGCACAAATTTTCCCGCATGACAGAATTCTACTTCAGAAGTGATGTCAAGTCTTGGATTGCTTTCTTTGTGTTCATTCTTCTATGAGCATGCCCAGTCTTGCTCATAAGATTTTACCCTGTCGAAATCTGTACTGACTGCACGAAAATCAGATGTGTTTTGATGGAGGACAAAAATTTTATAGCCTGCACACCAGAATTTTTTCGGCCGAAAAGTTGGAGTCGGTTGTCAGAAGCATCATACTAACAAGCCGAAAATCGGCAGATCGGTCGTCGGCCGAAAATTCCCGGCCGAATTTCGACTCGTGTGTACGGGGCTTAAAGCTGGATACACACTATACAACTTTTGTTGTTAGATTTCCTTTGGATTTACCTTCAACTATGTAGTGCAAGGGCCGACCTGATTGCATACAAATTGAAAGTGTTTAGCTTTGACCTCATAGTATATGGTTTTGGTAAATCAAAAGGAAAAAAATCTAAGGACAATTGTATAGTGTGTATCCAACATAAGATACAAGTCAGATTTGGTGAGTAAAGGGCCGTACACACGCACCGATTGTCGGCCAAACGATCAGCCGTCTTTTGTCCGGTGCTGTCCTGTCGGTTGAAAAGTGCTAAAGACTGCACACGAATTTTGTCGGCCAACAACAGCCGACTGCAGAAGTGATGTCATGTGATGGTTAATTTTCCGTGTGTTTTTTCTTCTCTGAGCATGCCCAGTCTTGCTCATCTTCTGTTTGTCGGCCAAATTCTGTACTGACTGAGGAACAATCGGCCATTCTGGTGTTGGCCAACAAAAATTTTAAAGCATGCACATCAGATTCTGTTCGGCCGAAAAGTCGCAGTCGGTTGTCGGAAGCATCATACTAACAAGCCGACAATCGGCCGATCGGACAGTGGCCGAATATTTACGGCCGACAATCGGTATGTGTGTACGGGCCTATACTCCCAATAGGAACACGTCTAAAGGGATGCACAGCAGCTTTCCTCATTAGATCCCTGCAGCTGCCACAGCTGATTGATAACTATGAAATCACTCCCATTTGACCCACTCAGCACAGAGGCACAGAGGAACAAACAATGATTTCTTCAAAATAACAAAAGATAGGATTCTGCAACAAAGTTTGTTAAAATCCTTGTAATGTACAGAGATCACCCAGAGGGGAATGTTTTTTTCTCAACAAAAGTGGAGTTACGCTTTACCGGCCAATTCAATGCAAAGTAATATTGTTGATTTAGATGGGTTCAACTTTTTGCCTTTTCATATATTTTTTATGTCTCCAGTTAATTTGCATTTTAAACTCCAATGTAAAAAAGTTAAAGAATATGTTTTAAAATATATTCTGATGTATAGTGAATTTATGGATTTCCATTGACTTTTCCAGTTTGTTTTAACTTTTGTAGATTTACTAAGATTATATCTGCTTTATATTTTTTTACATGTCTCTATTCACTTAGGATAACTTTAAAAATATTTAAAGTAGTAGTAAAGTCTTTTTTTTTGGCACTTGTACCTACAGGTAAGCCTATAAAAAGGCTTACCTTTAGGTACAGTGAATATCTCCTAAACCTGCATGGCTTAGGAGATATTTACACTGCATGCAGCTGGTGATGTCACCGGCGTATGCACTCTGAAGGGACGGCATACCGTTCCGACCCTTCAGAGCTCCGTGCCGGGGTCCCCGACATCATAGCAGTGTGGCCAATCAGACAGCTGGAGGATGCAAACCTGGAAGGAAATGTAGCAGAAGGAGAGATTGGCAGCACTTACAGGGATGAAACCACTTTATTGAAACTTCATAAAAATAATACATATAAAGCAGGCGCTGTTAAGTGATGGCTAATGTAGATATAATGGAAAATAACATACATATGTGTCAATAGTGTGAACACAACAATACACTATTTCTATATAACCAGCAGAAATTAATAAATGAGGAAGCATTCACAGTAGTGATCGACCGATATCGTTTTTTTGTTGCCGATACCGATATTTTGGCCAATGCATATCGGTATCGGCCGATATGCGCCGATATTTTCGTACACTTAAAACAATTTTTTATTTTTTTATTTTACAGGTACTCTTTTGGAGGGATCTGGGGGAACCCAAACCCCTCCTCTGCACTTAAAAGCATTCAAAATGCCAAGTTTGGCTGTTTTGAATGCTGTCATTTTTTTTAATCTGGTGCCAGTACCCCATTTTTTTTAATCACTTTTATTCCTATTACAAGGAATGTAAACATCCCTTGTAATAGAAATAAGCAGGACAGGTCCTCTTTCTTGTGAGATCTGGGGTCAGGAAGACCTCAGCTCTCACATCTACACTAAAAAGTAAAAAAACAAAACCTTTAAGGCTTTGGGAGGAAGTGAGGTATGACGCTGCTCCGGTCCTTCAATGCCATAGAGTCAAGTGGGGGCCAGCTTGCCCTCACTCGACTTCCTGCCTAGAGGGGGAGAGGACCTGATCATTTTCCCCACTATCAATGGCTCCGATCAGCGGGGAAAATGACCAGGAGGTGGTGGGAGGGGGGGGGGGGGACACCTCTCCCGCCACCCATAAAAGTATTCTTGCGCTGAATCCGCAGCTGGGACCACTTTTATGCTAAAGTGGACCGCCCGCCGTTTAAAAAAAATGGGGTTATGGCAGCTAGCGTTTTAACCTCGGCAACGCAGGGGGTTCTTTACTGTTAGGGCTACAAGATTGTGGAATTCTCTACCACAAGAGGTGGTTTCTGCGGGAAGTATGGTGGCTTTCAAAAGACTCTTGGACGTACATCTCAATGATCAGAACATTCAGGGGTATGTGAGATGATTACAGCCACACACACCTACACAGGTTGAACTGGATGGACTATTGTCTTTATTCAACCTCACCTACTATGTAACATCTGTGCATGAAGCCGCAGAGACATCTTCCAAGTCACCACTGAAGATGCACTGACATGAGGCTTGGAAACTGTGCGATTTAAAATGAAGTCGCACAATTTCAAAGCCACAGTCAATATGAACGAGGGCTAAATGGCAAAATGTGATCGATTACCACTTGGCCACTTTGTTGCCCAGATGCATTACACTATGACATCTCTTGGATTGAGGAACAAAGTAAATGTTCTATGTGCTCTTAAAAAGTTTCAAATGCTGGCCGATACAATGTAACTTAAACTACAACCCTTCAGCAAATGTTGACACTTTTAAATAAAGGTTCAACTTTCAAATGACTACACCTGGAATGCTTCTCTTAACATGTCAATCATTTACTAGCAATTGCTTTATTTCTACTTATCTGTCATATAATTGAGGAAGACTTTTTGAACGGAGTACCAGCATTCTGCTTACCATTTTATTATGAGGTAAGCAATGGCTAGTCTACAATCTTTAAAAAATGTATCTAGTTCAGAAAAAATAGCTACCTGCATCATGTTGGAGGGACAAGTACACATTCATTTTGAGATCTTTTATTCACTGGTAATTTCATGATTGTGTCTCTCTGCATGACCAATATTTTCCTCCGTTTGCTCATAATCGATATTGATTTCTGCAACAAGTGACAGTTCTGTATTTCAAAAATGTACGCGTGTCTAATTTACCACTGGAGAATGTTGTCCTTTTTTCATTCCTTTTCTGTTTATTGATTTTCTACCAGCTTTAGGATTCTCACCAGCGATGAGATCAAGGTCCAGTCCGAACAATACATTTGGACCAAACTTTGGCTGTTTGGGTGTTCATCCGAATGCTGAATTTTTTTACTAGTTTGAAAGGAGCTAAATTACATATTTTTATTATTATTATTATTATTATTATTATTATACGGGACTTTTATAGTGCAAACAGTTTGTGCAGCGCTTTACAATATAAAGGGAAACTGTACAATTAAAATGCAATTTAAATTTTTTTTACTAGTTTGACAGGCGCTAAATTAAATATTATTATTATTATTATTAATAATATTATTATTATTATACAGGACTTTTATAGTGCAATCAGTTTGTGCAGTGCTTTACAATATAAAGAAAGACTGTACAATTAAAATACAATTTAATACAAAAAAGTTTGGAGGGCCCTGCTTGTGCAAGCTTACAATCTCAAATATAGTAACAGTATTTCAATCTCCACTATAGTTAACAGCTTCTTTTCTGTCAATAGTTGCTAAGGAATTGGCATGTGCAGGCACCCGTTGCCTGCATCCTGTGGTGTCACCTGGCCCCATTCAATTACTGGCTAGGAATCTCCAGCCATGTAAACAAAGATGGAGGGATAGCATGACATCACTTGGTAAATATGGCCACATGGCCATATCTCCATGCAATGACATCACCCATCACTTGGTAAATATGGCCACATGGCCATATCTCCATGCAATGACATCACCCATCACTTGGTAAATATGGCCACATGGCCATATCTCCATGCAATGACATCACCCATCACTTGGTAAATATGGCCACATGACCATATCTCCATTCAATGACATCACCCATCACTTGGTAAATATGGCCACATGGCCATATCTCCATGCAATGACATCACCCATCACTTGGTAAATATGGCCACATGGCCATATCTCCATTCAATGACATCACCCATCACTTGGTAAATATGGCCACATGGCCATATCTCCATTCAATGACATCACCCATTTCTTGGTAAATATGGCCACATGGCCATATCTCCATTCAATGACATCACCCATCACTTGGTAAATATGGCCACATGGCCATATCTCCATGCAATGACATCACCCATCACTTGGTAAATATGGCCACATGGCCATATCTCCATGCAATGACATCACCCATCACTTGGTAAATATGGCCACATGGCCATATCTCCATGCAATGACATCACCCATCACTTGGTAAATATGGCCACATGGCCATATCTCCATGCAATGACATCACCCCAGGGGTTTACTTTTAGGGGTTGGGCCAGGGAGATGTCCTTAACAGCAAATTAAGCCAGCCATATATGGTTCAGCAGAAACCAGCTGAGATTCGAACCATGTATGGGCAGGCAGAATGTACCCATGTTGATCAACCAGCCTGTCGGATTTTACATGTGATTATTGTTAGCGGCTGCTATAGCTGATAGCTATATTCATTATGTTCTCCAGGCAGGGACAGCTTCCCCTGCCCCCCTGCTGGGAGAACACAGTGGCTTTGCGGAAGAGATTCCCCCATCAACACTGACTGTGTTGATGGGGGAATCAAGCAATTTTCTTACACCATCTACGACCAGCTTTAGTGAAGGGTTAGTGTCTGATGGTTGGATTTTCTCTTTTGCCAAGTGTCAGGCTGGGTTATATGCTCATCCACCCCTTTCCTGGTCTGCTAGGCTGCATGCATGGATAAGCGGGTGGTGTGGATTTTTGGGTGACCTCATGATTTTTTTTTTCCGTTTTCTTGTGTGGGGGTTACCCCTTATAATAAAGTTGGCCCTAGACCCTTGAATGTGTATTGGTGGCTGTGGGAGAGACTTACAACTCATTTAGTACTTGCTTACTTCCTAAGAGTCCTTTCACACGGGCTTTCCGCCCGGCGGACTCCGTTTTACACAGCAGCAGGGGATCGATCCGCCAATCCCCACTGAGCAGGTGGATGACAGCTCCGTCTCCACTTACATTGCAGAGACCGAGCTTTCAGATCCCCGCTCTCCTCTATGGGGAGCCTGTTTGTTTTTATCTGATCTGATCCTCCAGACGAATGGAAAATAGGGTTTCCATCCATCTGGATTTCACGGACAGGATCAGATCGGATAGCAGCGGGTGTCATTGGACATGTTACCGCTGACATCCGCTGCTCCATAGAGGTACAGTACATGGAGTGTCCCATCAGGTCCACCTGAAAAAACTGACAGGCGGACCTGATTGGAAAGCACGTGTGAAAGGGGCCTAACTTTCTCACCTTACCCATTATTATTATTATTATTATTATTATTATTATTATTATTACTACTGTTAATATTGTTATTATTATAACACATGATTTAAATAGCACTAACAGTTTATGCATATAAAAGGGAGACAGTACAGTTACAATACAATAAAATACAACAGGCCTAAGAAGGCACTGCTCATGAGAGCTTACAATCTATTTCTTGCCTTTCATCCTTTTGAAGACATATAAAGTAAGAGCTGCCAAATTCTGATAATATTAACATATCAATGCATGCAGTATTTGTGTATGCTAATTATAAAATGGCAAAACGTACCAATCTTGTGAATTACTGCTGAACCCTGATTGTACATATAGTGTAAACATATATAGTATGCACATACAGTATAATAGCATTGTTTTTTTATCTTTAAATAAGTATGTGCTCTTCTGCAGTACATGAATTGTGCTTTAATTATGATGGTTACTGTAAATGACTCCAGCTTAAAAGAAATTGCTCTCCCCATAGCATATCCGCGTGGCCTTTTGTTGACAGAAACAGATGGCATTGTTCCCTACAGTTCCAGTCAGTTTCGAGTTCTCTTAGCAGATGGTGTGGAAGAAAAAGTTAGATGTCCTGCTCCTTTGTCTAGCGACCTAATACTGTAGCAGTGATGAATGTCAGCCCATTCATTTGCCAAACGGTAGAATGAAGAGGGGCTTATCAGAATATCTTGGTCATACCTCATCTTTCCACATTTGTGCCAATAGCTTTCAGAGGTCTAAATAATTGCTCATACTGCTCCAAATAATTTTATGTTATTTTATGCATGTGTGTTAATGTAAAGAGCTGTACGGAGACAATCCCTTCCCCTGGTAACCACATACAGGAAATTCAGGTTGGAAAACACAAAAACAGGCATTCCCTCCCTTGTCAAATAAACATTTAATAGCTACATACCGTATTTTTAATCATTTTTTATAGTTTATTTTATAGTACATTACATGTGTATGTTTAGACCCAGTTTTTATTGTTATATCTTTGAAGCTTTCTTGGATCTTAGCCCTGATGAATGGGGAGTTTAGAGCCCCTGAAATGCATTGGCTTTTTCAACCTCTTGTCATGTAAAATAAAATCCTACTGGCCCCATTCAAGTTTTGTGGCACTTCCATCCTTTAAATGTTTAAACACTTAAGGTCTGCCCCATGTACATATACTGGGGCAGGGCGACCCTTTAGCGCAGTCGTGTCCAAAGTCCGGCCCGCGGGCCAGTTGCGGCCCGTCCTTTAGTTTTATACGACCCCCTGAGACACAGCTGACTTTTGTCAATGCCTTTCTCTCTAAAACTCCTCACATCCCCACCCCGATGCCAATGCTATGGCTCGGGGGCGGGGCCTCTGGCCTCGCTCGGCTGCTCCCGAGTCCCGCTGAGTCCCGCTCCACCCCCCCGCTCGGCTCTATCTGCCCGGTGCCGCCCACGACTGCGCGGGAGTGCAGAATGAATTTGAAAATTGCATGCCTTCTCGCCTTCACCGCACACAGCCACCTGTAGGAGCCGACCGAGGATCTTGTGTAGGTGACCGAGGAGGTGTCACTTCTACAATCCTACTGCCTGTTTCTGTAGTGTATTCATAAAGCACTGATGCTTATTATTTCTTGTGTGGGTATGTATGTATGTATGTGTGTATGTATGTATGTGTGTGTGTGTGTGTGTGTGTGTATATATATGTGTATATTTAATTTTAATGGTTCAAATGTCAGGCAAAATGGTCGGCCCTCACGCATGTTCACTTTGTCAAATCTGGCCCTCTTTGAAAAAAGTTTGGACACCACTGCTTTAGCGTGAAATCATGTACCTGTACATGATTTCAAAAGCCAGGTCTGGGGGCGCCGCTGGACACAGCGGGAGCCAATCAGGGGGTCTGGTGAACTCAATGTTCGCCAGGACCTGCCAATCGTTCCTGCGGCAGGCAGAACGATGGTCTGTCTATGTAAACAAGCAGATCGCTGTTTTGTGACAGAGATCTTGTGTTTCTGCTAATCAGGAACACGGATCTCTGTCTTATTACAGTAAAAACACCCCCCATAGTTAGAAAGCACTCCCAGGGAACACATTTAACCATATGATTGCCCCTGATGTTAACCCCTTCCCTGCCAGCGTCAATAGTACAGCTACCGTGCATATTATTTAGCACTGATGACTGTATTGGTGTCACAGGTCCCCAAAAATATGTCAAAGAGGCACTTAGTGTCCGATTAGTCTGCCACAATGTCGCAGTCCCTGCTCGCCGCCATTACTACTATAAAAAAAAATCACAAAAAATTCCATAAAATATATCCCATAGTTTGTAGGCACCATAACTTTTGTGCAAACCAAACAAATTTATTTCTCGTTGGGATTTTTTTTAACAAAAATATGTAGCAGAATACATATTGGCCTAAATTGATGAAGAAATCTGAATTTTTATGTTTTTTTATTGGGTATGTTAAAGCAGTATGTTAAAAAAAAAAAGCAGAGGTGATCAGATACCACTAAAAGAAAGCTCTATTTGTGGGGGAAAAAAGGTCATATGTTTTATTTGGGTACAGCATCGCATGAGAGCGCAATTGTCAGTTAATCTTCCTAGCGGTATTCCCGAGCGTGACTCGGGATTAGATTTTAGAGCCAAAAGCGGTAACCCCGAGCCACACTCGGGGTACCGCTAGGAAGATCGCTGGATCCTGGAAGAGGTTTTACTTACCTTTTCTCCGGGATCCAGCGAAGAATGCGGGCGGTATGCAGCGGCAGAGCTTCCTCCCGATCGTTTGCGAGCCCCGGCTTCCGCCTCCGGCGATGTGACGTCCGCCGGGGGGTGTAACCGGCGGCAAATTCAAATGTAAAACACACCAAACACACTGATACCGTTCAAAATAAAATAAAATCACATTACATTGCCCCCCAGTGCCCTTTCCTGCAGTTTTACTGTACTTTTTATGTGAATATATATATATATATATATATATATATACAGTATATATATACAGTGTATATATATATATATATATACAGTGTATATATATATACATATATATATATATATATATATATATATATACACATATATACATATATATGTATATACATACAGTATATATGTATATATATATATATATATTATATATATATATATATATATATATATATATATTATATATATATATATATATATATATATATATATATATATATATATACGTAATTCTTGTGAATGAGCAGCCCAAACCAACTGTATATATTATATATATATATATATATATAATATATGTATACATATATATATATAGTATATATAATAAATGTATACAGTTGGTTTAGGCTGCTCATTCACAAGAATTACATGCAAAATAATGGTACCGCTTTCAGCACCTAAAATCCAAAAGAATCATACCGCCAGCAAGGTTAAAGTAACACAGTGCCGTATTGCAAAAAATGGCCTGGTCATAAAGGGGGTAAAACCTTCCGGGGTTGAAATGGTTAAAAGAGGGGAAAGATGACCTCAATAACGTGCTACTGCAGAAGAGATGACTAATGAAATCTTTAGCAGTCTTTTATGATTCTATATTCGCACCCATCTGATAGGCGAATAGCATTATCATGATTTCAGGAAAGGGGAGTTATTGAATTTTGCACACAGAGAATGCTTTCAGCTATGTATGACAAATAGTAGGGTTCAGTTACACCTGTGAATGCAGTCTGCATGCAATTAGATAGAAGAAATCCTAGTGGGGGCTCCCGCGGTTAGCTGCGAATAGGCAACCCCACTGAAAGCAATGGGAGGCTGCTGGCTTTTGCAGCTAATTGCACCCACTTGCATGTAATCACTCATGCAGAAATTACTCACAGCTAATCAAGGGAACCCCTGTTGGGGTTCTTGCGGCTAACCGCAGGCAGGTGTATTCACACCTGTATGGATACCTAAACATTTTTTTTAAGTTTTGGATAGAATATGGAAGAGTTTATTTGTGCTGTCTATGTTGGGGAGATTTCTCTGCTTACCCTTCCTCCAGAGACATAACGGGAAGGGAGAGGAAATCTATACAATGTGAGGGCAATTTCTCTCCAAGACAGTTTGTTATCTACTCTCAGTTCTTGTTGTGATGATAATTCTAATATTTGTTTGCCACCCAGTGTGCAAATCAATCCAAATGTAATGGATTCTTTAGGTAGGTGCTTATTTTGCATAGTTTTGGTAAACTTAAAGGAGATTGTACATTTTAGATGGATGAAGTAGTCCTCCCTGTTGAGCTTTTGTATTCTGATTGTGGGACTACTTTTCTGTCAGAATACTATGATCGGCGTGCAGTCGATTGGCTACATGCATTGATCAATTGAAAAATGTCCAACATTCCCATTCGAGAGAAGTCAATTGTTAGATTTACTTGTCTCTAGCAGGAACTGCCATACATGGATCAAAATTTGTCTGGTTCAGCAGGAAATTTCAATTCATCTATGGCCAGCTTTAGGATTCCATTACTACATGTGAACATAGTAAGGGTCTGCTCACACCAAGGTAGTCTATTGCCGTACATCTAACATATGCATTTAATAGACAATGGACAAAAAATGAAACCCCCTGCAATTTTCTCTGGCACTATACACTGTAGAGCATTTCCACAAGTTGCAGTGCACTGCAATGCAGGTGTGTCAATAGGGTGTGTCGGGATGCCTTTCAGAATGAAAGGCATCATATCACACTGTCACTATACCTTGCTCTGCGTTAAATTTGTGGCAACTTATGCCACCCCAATGGGGCGCCTAGATCCATAGGTTACAACATGTGAGAACATTGAATCCTGCATATTCATTCTGAGAAACAATATCTGTTCTAAGCGTCATCAGCTATGGATGCCATTTGAGCAACTGCTCAAGAGCCCTCTGGGAGTTAAGTCAGCCATAGATTTATAGAATCTCGGCAGCATTTTCAGCAGGGACCGTCCGAGATTCAATCCATCTGTGGGCAGGCCGGTTGTACTGATTGTGCTGGTTGTACTGAAGTTGAGCCATTGACCTGTTGGATTTTTGTTCATGCAATCACTGCTGGCAGCTATAGCTAAAGCTGCCAGTAATGATCATTGTGTTCTGCCAGCAGAGGAGGCCCCCCACTCCCAGCTGGCAGAACAGAATAGTGCTGCAGGAGGGATTCACCCATCAACATTGACTGTGTTGATGGGGGAACCGAGCAATTTTCTTTCCGTCCACCTGTGGTGGACTGAAAGAAAGTTGCATAATCAATGGGCTGCTTGAGGGGCCTGTGTATACCAGATATTGGTCTGATGGGTGTTTGGGTACATTCCAGAATGGGCTGCTTGAGGGGCCTGTGTATACCAGATATGGGTCTGATGTGTGTTTGGGTCCATTCCATTGCAGTCCTTGACACAACTTACTTCTGTTTAGTTGTTAATCATAATCAATATAAGTGTATAGGTGTTTTTACAAGGATCCCATAGTGAGACGGCGCACCACTGGATGGCATTACAATTTCCATTTATAATTACAGCTAAGGCCTCTTAAATTGTTTTTGTAAATAGCAGTTAGTTAAAGTGGAACTTTAGTAAAAGAAAAATAAATCCTGCTAGATCACTTCAGGCTGGCCCCTTTTGCAGGTATAGCTATGTAAAACATTAAAAATAAGTGTTTATACTGTTTAAAATCCAGTAATACACTGTCTCATCCTGTTCTGCACATGCTCAGTTGCTCTCCCATTTAAGCCATTTTGAGGCACTGCTGAGTTTTTAGAGGTCAATCTGCTTTAAGACCAGAGGATTTTCCTGCTTTACGTCTAGGCCACTTTTTTTAACTTGGCACTGCGCGAATTTAACTGACAATTGCGCAGTCATGCAATGCTGTACCCAAACAAAATCTACGTCCTTCTTTTCCCACAAACAGAGATTTCTCTTGGTGGTATTTGATCACCTCTGCGCTTTTTATTTTTTGCGATATTAATAAAAAAAGAACAAAAAGTTTGCGAAAAATTGACATTTTCTTCTTTGACAGTTAAAAAATATCTAATATATTCAATTTTTGTTATATATTTAGGCCAGAATGTATTTAGCTACATGTCTTTGGCAAAAAAATTCTCAATGATCGTATTTTTAACCATTTTAAGACCGGAAGATGTTACCCCATTCCTAAACCAGGCCATATTTTGCAATTCGGCACTGCGTTACTTTAACGGACAATTGCACGTCGTGCAACGCTGTAGCCAAATTAAATTTATGTCCTTTTTTTTCCCCCACAAATAGAGCTTTCTTTTGGTGGTATTTGATCACCTGTGCAATTTATAATTTTTGAAAAAAGAGCAACAATTTTGAAAAAAAAAACAATATTTTACACATTCTGATATATACCATTCCTCCAAAAAAAATTGCGAATCAAAATTTTTTAACATTTTAGGCCAATTTGTTTTCTGCTACATATTTTTGGTAAAAAAAAATCACAATAAGCGTATTTTGATTGGTTTGTGCAAAAGTTGTCGCGTTTACTAACTACGGGAAAGATTTGTATTTTTTTATTGATTTTTTTTTTTTTTTTTACTAGTAATGGCGTCGATCTGCGATTTTTAGCGGGACTGCGACATTGCAGCAGAAAGATCGGACCCCTAACTGACCTTTTTGAAACTTCTGGGGGGACCAGAGACATTACTACAGTAATCAGTGCTATACATATGCACTCTTACTGTAATAGTGACACTGGCAGGGAAGGGGTTAACATTATGGGTGATCAAGGGGTTAAATTTGTGCCTCATGCTTACTGACGTGTGTGGGGGGAGGGGATTGTGTGACACAGACACAGATCGCAGGTTCAGCTATGCTGAATCCTGTGATCTGTCCCTGCCTGTCACAGAGGAGATCCACCCGCTTTGTTTACACAAGCGGGCGGATTTCCTCAGTCTTTCCCCGACGATCGGGGAAGAGCGGCGGTGATCACCGCCTCTTCTCCCCTGACGCGACTCCCGCTGCGCGGCTGAGAGATGGAGGAATCTGGTGACGTAGGTCTGCGTCGCCAGATCCAGGTCTGCCACCTCGCTGCAGTAGCAGCAACGTGAGCAGTGGTAAAGTGGTTAAAGTGGAATTGAACCCTCCTATCCTTTACAGCCAAGGAAGCTGCTTCTGTTTAAACTGCAACTGCCATGGTGCTGCACATGTGATCAGTTATGACACCAGCCATTTGATGGTTTGACAATTTAGTTGACACAAGCAAATATGACAGTTAACAACCCTGGCATTCCAGGAATGTAACTGTTTTTTGAAACCATTAAATCAATAGGTTTAGTTTCACTTATGATTTACTGCTGTTTGGGGGCTCTGGGCTTCAGCAAAATGGCAGCCTCCAGTAAGAAGCAAGTTGTTATGGGTAAAGTTCTGCTTTAAGTAAGCCTAAGAAATCTAAACAGTTGTGTCTTCCTTTGAAAAGAAACCATAAATGGACGATTTGTGCAGTGTTTAACAGAAAAAGCTATATGCTACAATCTAAAACTGTCAGACCAGTGATCGTTTTGGAATACTAAATCAAATCAAATCAAACGCCACCATTTCATATCTACATGTACACAGCTAGGTTTCTATCATTATCATTTATCTATGTAATATAGTTATTATGAACTTTGTGTACATTCAGTCTCAAGACTGAATGACAGCTAAACCTTTCTTGACAGCTTTATTTCTCCTTGTTATCAGTATGAAGATGACGCTAAGAATTTTCAAGATCCGATTAGGTCAATTCTAGTAGATTCTGAAGAAAAGTTCCATGGAAAACGTAAATCACTGAACTATTCATGTTTAATCAAGGAATATTGAAGGAACATTGCACTTATGCTAAAGACAGAAAATCCTACAAGACAAGATCAAGAATATTTACCTTTCTGTTTTGGTCAGTGACTCCTATCTTCTCTCTCTACATCAGTTACGGCACCCAAAGTATCTTCGGTATAATCCCCCACTCCTCGCAGTGGTACCACCCAGTGGCTGCAACATCCCCATAGGATGCATTTATGATATAGCAGCAAGCGGGTTGAACATCAGTACAGATTGGGGAACCAAGAAACTGATACACCTTGAAGTGTGTTGGATGGAGAAGATTCAGGAGCTGCAGCTTGTCAAGCTAAATAAGATGGGATTCACAGCTCATTGGACTGGTCAGTACTCTTGATCTGCATTAAAAAAATGGCATCATAGTAACTTCGGGGGAAGACAAAAGTCCGCCATTTTAGTAGGACCGATGGCTGGTTATTTTTGGAAGACATGGATGGAAATCTTTCTTTACCCTTTGGTATATGAAGCTGTGTACAGCTGTCCCTCAGTCATCCCTGAGAGCCTGGTGATCTTTTTAGGACACTCCTAGGGATTAAAGATACACATTAGGATACTCCTTCCATCCCGCTATTCGGATGATCTTTGATGCACTGGTTCTGAGAGATATATATTGAAATTTTAGATTATATATTATTTTCCATATCCTACAATATCGGCACATGAATCCTAATGAAGCACATTATCTATGCAAAACGCGTTGATGCACACAGCTCTGTACTCATAATATTTGGATTGTACATTCAAGATATGGATCTGGTTTTAACCTTTTCAGAGTTTTTATTGTACTAATAAAGTTATTTTATTTTAATTCTACATTTTGTGTTGAGTGAAACTTATTACATCCTCCCACTCCAATCTCCTATTTGGAAGTTTGGAGGTTTTTTCTTGTTGTAGTTCTTTAAATATCTATCTATCTATCTATCTATCTATCTATCTATCTATCTATCTATCTATCTATCTATCTATCTATCTATCTATCTATCTATCTATCTATCTATCTATCTATCTATCTATCTATCTATCTATCTATCTATCTATCTATCTATCTATCTATCTATCTATCATCTATATATATATATATATATATATATATATATATAGAGTTGGGGAATGGTGTCCTTTGTTTCTATGTGCTCTGCCCCTCTTCCCTCGCACATAAAGATATAAAACAAAAAACTCCCCTTGCAGTATCCACACTGTAGAGGATTATATTTGCTCCTCTCTGTCATGCCCTCCACTGGCTTCCGCTCACCCAACTCATTAAATTCAAAATACTTACATCTTACAAAGCAATCCACAGCTTAGCCCCTAGCTACATCATTGGCTCGTCTCAAAATACCAACCTAATCCCTCTCTTCGTTCCTCTCAAAACCTCCTGCTCTCTAGCCCCCTCGTCACCTCCTCCCATGCTCGCCTCCAGGACTTTTCCAGAGCCTCTCCAATCCTATGGAACTCCTTACCCTTATCTGTCCGATTATCTCCTACTCTATTAGCTTTTAGGCGATCTCTGAAAACCCTCCTTTTCAGAGAAGCCTATCCTAACAAATGTACCTCCATTTTCTCCGTCAACCCATCCCCCACGGTTATTGCCTTTTGTTTCACTTGACCCTCCCTTCTAGATTGTAAGCTCTAACGAGCAGGGCCCTCTAGTTCCTCCTGTTTTGAACTGTATTGTAACTGTATTGTCTTCCCTCACATTGTAAAGCGCTGCGCAAACTGTTGGCGCTATATAAATGCTGTATAATAATAATAATAATATTATAATTTGTGCCTGGGGGGATAGAGAAAACGTTTATTTACCTAATCCCAGGCTGAAGCTCAGGTGCTGCTCAAATCTTCCCCCTTAAACTCCAGTCTATGGGCGGTCCCTCTGTGTTCTTGTATACAATGCAGGGTCTGCATTGTACTTGATGACGTCAGAGAGCCTGCAACCTCCGGATCGCAAGTAAGAAGAGTCTGTGTAGACCTGGTCTAGCAGCACAAAGAGCCTGCAGGGAAAGGGATCTGAAAAGTAACCCTATTTTTTCTATTTACCCCCTGACATGAATTATCATTTTACCCTTGCAGTGCCCCACTGCAGGAGTTGTTATTTTTGCCTAGAGTTCAGCTATAAGCATCATGAATCTGTGGGATAGATTTTCCCAGATTTAAAAAAAAATTCATTGAAGCTGTAATATATATATACAGAGAATACATATATATATATATATATATATATATATATATATATATATATATATATATATATATATATATATATATATATAATAACAGCTTAGTAAGTACAAGTTTGATTCACTCCGTTAATGATTAGTTATTCTGTAGCAAGGCAGTTAGACATTATCTATGATAATGATAAGATAGACTGCATGTTTCTTGGCTGATTCCCAGTTATAATGTGTTATAGCTATACAGATAAAGAAGCACAATAGTTTTAGCTTAATAATATGGGTAACTTTTCTAATGCAGACAGGGCAGTGTAGGTGCATGTCAGTTCAAAAGATATCCTTTAGGACACTGAGTCACTCCTAAGCAAATACAGTGAATCCGGAAAGGATTAACAACGCTTAATTTTTTCCACATTTTGTTATGTTACAGCCCTATTCCGAAAGGAATGAATTTCATAATTTGCCTCAAAATTCTACAAACAATATCCCATAATAACAATGTGAAAAAAGTTTGTTTGAAATATTTTCAAATGTATTTACAATAAAAAAAACAAAAATTCACATATACATAAGTATTCTTAGCCTTTGCCATGAGGCTCAAAACTGAGCTCAGGTGCATCCTGTTTCCACTGATCATCCTCGAGATGTTATTACAACTTGATTGGAGTCTACCTGTGATAAACTTAGTTGATTGGACATGATTTGGAAAGGCACACACCTGTCTATATAAGGTGCCACAGTTAACAGTGCATGCCAAAGCACAAACCAAGCCATGAAGTCCTAAGAATTGTCTGTAGACCTCAGAGACAGGATTGTATCAAGGCACATAACTGGGGAAGGGTACAGAAAAATGTCTGCAGGTACCAGTAAGCACAGTGGCTTCCATCATCCGTGAATGGAAGAAGTTTGGAACCACCAGGACTCTTCCTAGAGCGGACCACCCGAACAAACTGAGCAATTGGGGGAGAAGGGCCTTAGTCAGGGAGGTGACCAAGAACCCAATGGTAACTTTGACAGAAAAACAAAAATGAAACAAAGATTGAACTCTTTGGCCTGAATGGCAAGCGTCATGTCTGGAGGAAACCAGGCGCTGCTTATCACCTGGCCAATATCATCCCTACAGTGAAGCATGATGGTGACAGCATTATGCTGTGGGGATATTTTTTAGCGGCAGGAGCTGGGACACTAGTCAAGATCGAGGGAAAGATAAATGCAGCAATATACAGAGACACCCTTGTTGAAAACCTGCTCCAGAGCACTCTGGACTGGGGCGAAGGTTAATCTTCCAACAGGACAACGACCCTAATCACACAGCCAAGATAGCAAAGTAGTGACAACGGGACAACTCTGTGACTGTCCCTGAGTGGCCCAACCAGAGCCAAGACTTGAACCAGATTGAACATCTCTGGAGAGATCTGAAAATGGCTGTGCACCGATGCTCCCTATCCAACCTAATGGAGCTTGAGAGGTCCTACAAAGAAGAATGGGAGAAACTACCCAAAAATAGGTGTGCCGAGCTTGTAGCATCAAACTCAAAAAGACTTGAGGCTGTAATTGGTGCCAAAGGTGCTTCAACAAAGTATTGAGCAAAGGCTGTGAATACTTATTCGGTCATGACCCTTCAACTGGCTTCTGCCGGACCGGCTACTGGACACACAAGCCGATTCCGCCCGATATTTGGCCCATGTGTTCTAGGCTTTATCATACCAGGCAGGAAAACAGACAGCAATAAAAACTTTACAGAGGTTCAAATTTTTCCCTACCCTGTCCAAAACAAAAAATACATTTTGGTTATACATACAGTTAAACTGTATGTAGCATAAATGATCTATTATATTATCAGTTACTGTTTTAATTGAATACCTGCAAGAAAACGGGTTTGTTTGTCTCTACAGCAAAAGCAATTGAAAGAATCTCTTTGTATAATGGATAACCCACAGCTTCTTTGCTTAAGATAAAAAAAAAAAAAAAAGTAGCATTGGCAAGAACAGCACACATTTTTGTGTGTCAGAGCCGAAATGTAAACAAGACTTTCTGGATTGTTACATAGATTCTTAGCTTCCTTCGTTATTGGATGTAGGACAAGTCAAGAATCTCTCTGAAAGCAATACTCAGTGCTTAAGACTGTAATTTGTTTCAGTTCTTTCTTATTTTTAATACATATGTACACTTTGTGCAATGCAATGTTATTTATTGAGGTCTGTATCCCTTGTTTAAAGTCTCATAGTAGCATATAGTTCTATAGAACAATCCTTTGTGCTTTAAAACAACAAAAACACTGACTGATTGAAAGTAAGTATGACTTATTATTTACCTATAAAGACTTAACCCGATGCCATGATTTTGTCTCAACAGGTAGAACCTCTGAACCTGCCAATACGGTTTTCTTAGTACACAAACGACTGCGTCCCACAACATGCACACAATAAGCCATGTAAACATTACTAACATCGCTGTGAGCTTGTTCACTGTGCTAGAGAGGACAGTCAGATGGGTGGCCCAACACTTCAACTCATGTTCATTTTGATGCACCATAAATGTCGATATGAATTAAGCTATTTGTGAGCTTATTTAGTAAAAGTACTAAAAGATTTGTATTTTTAATGACCATTTCCTAAGTGAAACTGATTATAACTCACTTTGATTAAATGAAAGTGCATGAAGGATTCCCATTGATTGCTATGGTTTACTGAACTCTTTATTGAATGTAAATTTTATTAAATAGAATTTATATAGCACCAACAGTTTGTGCATCACCTTACAATAAAAGGGCAGCAGTATCGTTACATTCAAATGTGGCCATTAATAAAAACTTTAGCCCAACAAGAATGAAAATGACTTTATGTGTGCATTGATACACCAACTATGTTTCCTGGGAAAGAAATCAGTGAATGCCTGTGGAGTGGGACTGAGAAGGTAGAGGACAGGTGGAGTTCTGTAGTTCAGCGGGCAGGCCTAACAATTCCGTTTTCAATGTATTTCAGTACAGTGGTTGATTTACCAAGGGCAAATAGGCCATTTAGCTGCAGCCACTGATCAGAGTATTCTGACAGCGGAGGGTGAAGCTGTCAGAAAATAATGTCCTGGCAGGGAGGATTTATCCATCCAGCTTCAAATACAAATGCAAAGTGAAACATTTGTGAATATGTATATATACAGATATACAGCATATATATACAGTATATATATATATATATATATATACACATATACACACACACAAACACTATATTACCAAAAGTATTGGGACGCCTGCCTTTACATGCACATGAGCTTTAATGGCATCCCAGTCTACGTCCGTAGAGTCTAATGTTGAGTTGCCCCACCCTTTGCAGCTATAACAGCTTTAACTCTCCTGGGAAGGCTGTCCACAAAGTTTAGGAGTGTGTCTATGGAAATGTTTGACCATTCTTCCAGAAGCGCATTTGTGAGGACACACACTGATGTTGGACGACAAGACCTGGTCCAAATCATTTGATGGAGTAGTAATTATAGTGTGGGGATGTTTTTCAGGGGTTGGGCTTGGCCCCTTAGTTCCAGTGAAGGTAACTCTTAAGGCGTCAGTATACCAGGACATTTTGGACAATTTCGTGCTCCCAACTTTGTGGGAACAGTTTGGGGATGATCCCTTCCTGTTCCAACAAGACCACACACCAGTGCACAAAGCAAGGTGCATAAAGACATGGATGAGTGAGTTTAGGGTGGAGGAACTTGACTGCGTTGACCTCAACCCGATTGCGCACCTCTGGGGACAGGCACAGATTTCATACAAAGGAAGCTAAGAGAACAGGATACTTGTCAACACAAGTACATGATACTGCAGGCACATATCAAGAATACTAGAAACAAGAGCAAGGTGTACCAAATATTAAGCCCTATTTAGATTCACACTGTCCCTATGGTAGGGCCCACCCAGTGCAGCGGTCATAGTTATTATATGGAGGTACTAAAATAGGCAGGGAACAAAAAGGACAGCGCTATCTGGGGGGGGGATTATGACCACCGTTTCCTTGTAAATTATGAAGGCCAAAGGAAAGTCTCAATACAGTTTATTGCACACAATTGCGTTAAACCCTTTAGTCAATAAAAGCCATTTTTTGAAAAATTACGAAAAATCACAATTCACTGCATTTTAAAAAAACTAAACAGTAAAGTTAGCCCATTTTTTTGTATATTGTGAAAGATGATGTCACGCTGAGTAAATAGATACTTAACATATTACGATTTAAAATTGCGCACACCCTTTGAATGGCGACAAACTACGGTCAATAGAAATCTCAATAGGCGACACTTTAAAATGTTTTAACGGTTACCAGTTTAGAGTTAGAGTGTAGCTCTTTTTTTTAAACTATTGCTCACGCTCTGGCGATTGCGGCAATACCTCACATGTGTGGTTTGAACAGTGATTTTAATCGTGGCTCGACTTCCGTATACGTTTTCATTAGTGCGCGAGCTAACGGTGACAGGGGCGGCTAAAATTTTTTTTTTTCCTATTTATTTTAGTTTTTTTTTAACTTTATCTCAGGTTTTTTTAAAAAAAAAAATCTGATCACTTTTATTGCTGTCACAAGCAATGTAAACATCCCTTGTGACACCAATATGCAGTGACAGATACTCTTTATGGAGGGATCGAGGGTCTAAAAGACCCTAGACCCCTCCAATATATTTCCATGTATTCAAAACGCCGAAAACGGCATTTATGAATACAGTCGTTTTTTAAATCTGCCGCCTTTTGCAGCAGAGTAACCCGGACGCGACGTCATGGACGCCGCCTCCGGGTTATGTCATCGCTTCTGACTTAGATCGGGACTCCATCCAGGCGGAAGCGTCGGCTGTTTCTTAGGGTCGGGAGACCCGGGCAGAGCGGCGGCAAGCGGCGGGAGGGGGGGATGTCCCCTCCCGCTCACCCGGGTAACGAACGAGCGGCTCCCGTGCCGCATCGGTCGTTACTAACGGAAAGCCGACCGCTGGCTCTAAACCAGGGTACCGGGATGGTGCCTCTAACTATCACCCCGGTATAACACCACAAAATCAGCCGACGTACCCATACGTCACTTTGCGGTAAGTGGGTAACGGTTGATATTTCAGAAATATAGTGTGCTCCTGGTTCCTCGTTGACATGACAACACAACTTGGAATGTCAGCCCTGCCTCCTTAATTTCTGCTAAATTACAAAGAACACAGACCTCATCTCACAATAGTGAGTGCACCCCTCACATTTTGTAAACATTTTAGTATATCTTTTCATGTGACAACACTGAAGAAATTACACTTTGCTACAATGTAAAGTAGTCAGTGTACAGCTTGTATAACAGCATAGGCGGCTCACTAATTAGGCAAATTAGGCGGTCGCCTAAGGCCTTGCACCTACAGGGGCCACGCGGGCCAGTGGCGGAGCGACAACATTTAGAAGGGCGCAGTCAGGGAAATCTCCCAAGTAAAAGATTGTTTTAAATCCTCGGATATAAAAGTTGCAGCAGTGTGCCACAGTCCCTTCACTGCGGCTGCCAGGTGTCTGTGTCTGTTGTCCGCTGACACTTACCCCGCCTTCTCTGCCTGGGCATTGGCCGTCTGATCATGTAATCCTAAAATATGGAGGAATCGGTGAGCGTGTACCTGTATCAGTAGGAAGTGACTGCCCGGTCAGCTCACTCTGCTATCATCGGTTGTTGCTCTGGGAGGAGAGCTCTGCCCTGGCCCAGGAACATACAGGTAACCAGGCCCCGAATTGTCACTCTGCAGGCTGGTCATAGATTTGTGGTGTCTACTACGCAAAGGGGGTGAGTAGCCCCAGGGAAGTTGGAAGAGTCTTAGAATGGTTGGTGGAGGAGGAGGAGAAGAAGGCGGCCCTGGGTGGCTGGGGGAGGAGAGGGTGGCTGGAAGAGAAGGAGAGGGTCCCTGGGTGGCTAGGGGAAAAGGAGAGGGTCCCTGGGTGGCTAGAGGAAAAAAGAGGGTCCCTGGGTGGCTAGGGGAAAAGGAGAGGGCCCCTGGGTGGCTAGGGGAAAAGGAGAGGGCCCCTGGGTGGCTAGGGGAAAGGGAGAGGGCCCCTGGGTGGCTGAAGGAGAGGGCACCTGGGTGGCTGGGGGAGAAGGAGAGGGCCCCTGGGTGGCTGGGGGAGAAGAAGATGGCCACTGGGTGGCTGGGGGAGAAGGAGATGGCCCCTGGGTGGCTGGGGGAGAAGGAGATGGCCCTTGGGTGGCTGGGGGAGAAGGAGATGGCCCCTGGGTGCTTGGAGGAGGAGAAGGAGAGGGCCCCTGGGTGGCTGGAGGAGGAGGAGGAGGAGAAGGAGAG